>NC_092131.1:108689356-108992386 GCF_043159975.1 Macaca nemestrina | reverse complement strand
TTTACAGAAATATTGAGCAGACAGTACAGAAAGCCCCAATATTCCCCTTCACCCCTTTTCCCCCCTATGATTTTCCCTATTATTAATGTCTTGCTTTAGTGTGATGCCATTGTTACAACTGAGGAACCCATATTAATACATCATTATTAATATAACTAATACATCACTTAATATATCATTATTAAATATTATCATTATTAAATCCAGAGTTCACAATTAGTTGTCAGCTTTTTTAAATTTATAATTTCTTATAATTTCCTTTCTTATTCTAAATAAACATTCTCTTCAATACTCAATATTTGTGTTTTATATTCTTGTTTTTGAGGAGTCCCCTCAAATCTGTACAAGCTTCAGACCCCACCAATTCTGGATCCACCCCAGGGAGGGGCTGAGAGTTCTTGATTGCCTTTGGTTACCTGCTATGGGACAGGCACCTCATTCATTTGTTATCTCATGAATCCTCCTGACCCACTTCTAGGTCAGTAGCTTCAGGCTTATTGAACAGATAAGCAAACGGCCCACCATCTAAGGATCTTGCTCAAGGTCACACAGTTCCTAACAGGCAGAGTGGAATTCCCTCCCAGAGCCATCTATTGCCAAAGCCATGGCCAAGTCACTGCTTTAAGGAGCTTGAAAATTATTTTCTGACCCCCTAAGCAACTTTGTGCCTGGGTATCCCTGGGGACAAGTTTCAAAGACATGTTTCAAGGATATGGAGGCTTTTCTCAGTGTACGCACATTAGGCAGAATATTGGGAAATTTCTTTAGTTCATGATGCCACTCTTGAAACCACTGAACAAATACTTTAATGAGTTCAGTGAAGTTTGAGATTACCCTGTTTTTGGAAAATTGACTCACCTACCCCCTAATTTATCAATTCAAGATATATATAATATTGAGTGGCTGTTTTAGCCAAGAAAGAAAAAATTTCACCCAAAGAGAAAGAAAACAGTACAAGATATAACTATACTACAACTGGTTAATCCAAAGGAGCATCCTCTCCTTTTAAACCACCCTTCTGGGAAGCCAGACACTTCCCCCAATGGCATTGTCAGTGTTTACAACAGTTCCAGAACTCCTCTGTGGAGCTGCATATGTCCTCAATGATGGAAAATCCTCATCACTGAGAATATATTTGATTTTTGAAAAAAGTGAAAAGTATTAAGGGTGAAGTATGGTGCATGAGAAGAGCTAGTTAACATCCTCTATTCTGATAATACATGTGATGATAAAGTCATGATATTTATGGGGATGGAGGGTGATATAAAAGCTCTAAAGCCAACATCAAACATATGACTAGGACTTATGAGAGCTGAAAACAAGCTCTGCAGTTGTAGAAACAATGTTAATTTGGGGCTGAGAAAGTGAAAGTCCCTAATGTCTCAATAACAAATCCTTTTGCAGCTGAGATGATATTCTTTGCTTTCAACAAAATAGAAAGAAAACTTAAATTGCCAGCAGACAGATCCTTAAAAATAATTTTTGATGATAGACCATCACATGAATTTTGGCACATAACTCAAGAGTTCAAAGAACTGAACGACCTTGCTAAAATAAAATCCTTCCATCCTGGTCTATTGATTTATATGAACAGGCTTTCCCAGTGTATACATGCAAAGCCAAACGAAACAAAATAAGAAACCAATAGTAAAAATTAATAATAAAATCATTGCTGAACATGGCTCATTCTGGTGATGGACTATTTTTTAAGCTCCACTTATCTTCTATAAAGATATATTAATGCATGTACATGATGAACTAAGTGTGTACTCAAATGAAAATGTAGTTTTTGTGTTGTTATTCTTATTTACCAAACTTTGAAATATATATGTTATTTTGACTGTGTAAAATTAACTCAATTCAGAGGAATATTTTAAATAGTTAGGGCCTTATGGCCACAGGAAAGTAAAATAAATTAATTTCAATGATCATATATATCTTCTTGGAGAGAAGTAGAATACTGTAATTAAAAAAAGACTTTAAAGCATAAAAATACATTATATTAGAATAAAATTCTGTGGGGAAAGTAGATTGCAAATGTGAGTTCAAAGGGAAAAATATGCACAACATCCAAATTGTTAAAGAAGAGCTCGTTCCTGTATTTTTTAAATGAAAGATGGCAAAGACAGAAATTATCATGGCATTTAAATTCCACTAGACAGATTTTTTTGAATGCTGCAACACTCTTATTGTAAAATGTCAACATTCACAACATGTTGAAATGATATTCTTTGTAATTATTTAAACTTGTGATAGGAAATTTCAAATGTCAACCTAAATATATGTGAAGAAATACAAAATTCTCTAATCTTCTTTTTAGGGAGTATGTGACCAAAAATTAATTGATAACTTCTTTCCTAGCAAGTTTGAATAAAGTTCTACAGGGTAATGATGTTTAGTCTGGGGATATCAGAAAAAGATTGATATGGTCTTCACCTGACACTCGTTTATCCTTCAAGTTCAAGTGCTACCTCCTTTCTGAAGCTTTCCTGACACCTTCAGGTGGAGTGAATCATTCCACCTTGTGCCTCTGAAGTACTGGGCACATGATACTACTTATGCACGATACTATACTGTATCACAACTTTGTTTGCATGAACGTCTATGCAACTAGATTCTAAGCTTTTGGGTGGTAGGAGCAAGTTGTATTTACTTCTTAGCACGGTAGCTGACACATTGAATAAATACATGAATAGATATATTAACGCATGTATATGATGAACTATGTGTGTGGGGAGATCACTTAAGAAAGCTGGAGAAACTTGAGTCAATTACATCTCACTCTCCAGAAAATTAAAGGATTAAGATTAAATTATTAAATACCAATGTCTGCATTTTTCATCTTTGACTAATCCAGCTGCATTTTATTTGTTCTGGAGGCTCACTCAGTCATCTCTTTAGAAAGTGAAAACTACGCTAATTTGACATGACCCTTGTTATACCTCTGGGGTGTTTTCCTTCTTCTCTTTTCCTTTATATACAACTTGACCCCACGGATGATTTCTAAATAGGCTGCCCGCCTCCGGTCTTTCTCAATGTTAGGCTATCTTGCCTCAGTTACTTAAAATATATTAGGTCTTCACAAAAATTGTGAAGCTTCTTAGTAGCTACTGGATCAAGGACACACGCTTTCATGTCGTGTCAGCATTTCCAACTTAATCTTCCAATTCTTAGTAACATGGCTCATCTCTTCAAATCTTCAACTTCGAGTCACTTCTTGTCATTACTGCCTTTGCTCAGCCATCTCTGTTTGGCCATCTCCCTAACACTAACCCTAACCCAGTGATGCTTCTCAGGTTCTTGCTTGTTTACATTTGTCAAAGAATTTAAAGAATTTAAATTTTAATTCTTGCTTGTTTAAATTCTTCAAAGATGGGTTAAGCACCACAGAGGCAACAAATACTTCCTGACTGACTCTGCTTCAACATTCGTTCTTTATACATTTGTTCTTTACAGTACTTAATATTAACTATGCTGGTAATTATATGGAAATATTATTATTAATGTCCTTAATGTTAATTATTTTTACCTATGATGATGCTTGTGGTCTTTCTTACCTTGTCCTCCAACTGTCTTCCTAAGCTCTTTGGAGTAGGAACCATGCTCTTTTACCACTTTTTTTGGTCTCCATGCTGTCTAGTACCATGGTGGGCATATAGAAAATATCCCTTAAAATATGAGAATTAATTAAAAGTGGCATATTCTCAAATCTTACCTGAGACCACTCCATGGCAATCCACTTGGGGCAATCAAACAGATTACAAGTTTGCATAACCTTGGGTTTGGGTGCATACATGCACTTCCATTCTTCCACTTGCAATATCTCTCCATGCATGGATTCCTCTACACACACAAAGCTCCGTCTCTGAATCCCTCCTCCACAGGACACGGAACATGCAGTCCAAGGATTATGTTCCCAGCTCAAAAGCAAACAAATAAAATTATATTATTTATTTGTTGTTTGTTTGTTTCAAGTTTGCAAAGATGGTGGCAAAAAATATGGCCTTAAGGTATCAGTTGTGGTTCAGCTGAATGAGCCTGGGACTGGGAGTCATAAGACTTTACTTTTTTTTTTTTTTTTTTTGAGACAGAGTCTTGCTCTGTCACCCAGGCTGGAGTGCAATGGCACAATCTCGGCTCACTGCAACCTCCACACCCCAGGTTCAAGCAATTCTCCTGCCTCAGCCTCCCTAGTTGCTGGGATTACAGGCATGCGCCACCATGCCCGGCTAATTTTTGTATTTTTAGTAGAGACAGGGTTTCATCATGTTGGCCAGGCTAATCTAGAACTCCTGACCTCGTGATCTGCCTGCCTCAGCCTCCCAAAGTGCTGGGATTACAGGCGTGAGCCACCATGCCCGGCCTTTTTAAAATTTTAATTAATTTATTTTTTTTAAGATGGAATCTCTTTCTGTCGCCCAGGCTGGAGTGCAGTGGCAAGATCGTGGCTCACTGCAACCTCTGCCTCCTGTGTTCAAGCAATTCTTCTGCTTCAGCCTCCCAAGTAGCTGGGATTACAGGCACCTGCCACTATGCCCAGCTAATTTTTGTATGTTTTAGTAAAGAGGGGGTTTCGCCATGTTGGCCAGGCTGGTCTTGAACTCCTCACCTCAAGTGATCCATCCACCTTAGCCTCCCAAAGTGCTGGGATTATAGGCATGTGCCACCACACCCGGCCAAGACTTTATTCTTAACTGCCACACACAATCTCTAGTCACAAGGTACTTAGCTCCTCACATCTGGGGTTTTTGTCAACTGGGAATAATATACCTTCCCTATTTAACCTTCATAAGACCATTGTGAAAATTAAATCAATTAAAATATATAGTGTGGCTGCATCTTCAAACTGCCTCTAAACCGTAAAATACTAATGGACAATATTATTAGAGAATCACAGAACCTCAGAGTCAGGAAGGACCATACTATTCATCTTGGTTTAAAGGGGGATTAAAATTTCTGATTAATTGCAACACTTGAGCTCCTGCTATGATACTCAGTTGTCCAAGATAGGCTTGACAGCTCTAGCGATGGGGAACATCATCTTTTGAGGCAGCCTATTCCATCTAATTCTTAGAAAGATTTTTCCTATTATTGAGTTGAAGTCTGTTTTCCCTTAGCTCTGTAAAGTATCTAATATCTAACCCTCAGACATTCTAGGCTATTGCTACAGATGCTACAATTCCTAGCAAACTACTTAAATTGCAAAAAGGAAAAGGAAACATATAACTCACCGAGGAAGAGGTTGGAAGTGGTCGTAGGGCATTATCTCTTTAAATCCATCACTACAAATGAAATCATTGTGAGAATATCATTTCTATAATAAATTAACACATTTATTAATTGACTAATACAATATTTGACATTCCAAGAGACACAGCTCTTTCAAATTGGAAACTAAAAATGTCAAGTGTTATCAACCACTCCCAAAAATTCAGCCACTATCTCTTTAATTGTCAAGAATATCTACGACACAAATTCTCCAGTTCTATTTGAAAATATAGAAAACTAAACTAGCAGTATATTAATTAAAGGAAAAAAGTACCTTGCAATTTAGATAAATTTATTCCTTTTTATAATCATTACTCTCTTAATATACCAGTGATATTAACACACTGTCATATTAGTAGGATCTTCAAAAACCACTTTATTTCACAGAATTTGTCCTTTGAAAGGTCTCTATTAATAATTACGTTCAACCAGGCTCATAGGAAATGGGCAGTTTAGTAACAGGAAATGAAATCCACTGAGAACGCTTCCTTTTCCACTTGCACACTTCTTCCTAAGCCAGCTGGCAGATATCTGGAGGATTCTGGGACTTGATATTTGTTATTTTAAGGTATTGTAGTAAGCCAGGAAACTTCCCCAGGCAATCCAAGTCAGCAGGTACTAAATTATGCAATAGGATAGTTTACGCATAGCTTTTTTTGCTTTGGCATTAAAACTTTTTACTTCCTTGCACAATGCATTATTTATACTGAATTTAATGTGAACACTTCAAAAGCCAAAACGTGATAATGGGTGACCCAGTTTAAAAGCTAAAATGGTGAGTGGAAGATATTTATGATTGGCAGATGGACTAGACATTGTACTTGGATGAAGAGAGCAGGAGATGTTCAAAAAGTTCATTATAAAAAAACTTAGGAACACATAGCCCACAACAAGAGAAAGCTAGACTGACAAGAGAAAGCTAGACTTGTTTTATCACAGTTTAGAGATAACAAAAAGCAAAAGAAATGAGGCAGATTGCCTTTCTATATCTTGAACAAATGTACTGAAATGCTGCCAGTGTATAGCAATTCTAATCCGGACACTCATTAGGAATGTATCCTAATTCCTATGCACCATAGTTACAAATGTGAATGTAGGCACCTGCCACCAGTAGACAAAGTCAGGAAATGGAAATGTATTGCCCTGCAAAGATTGCTCAGTCTCAGTTGAAGCTGATTTGTTTCTTTATGAAGTAAAAAGGGTGTGGACAATGACACAAACCTTGATGGGCAGGGATCCATGCTGCATTCCTTCAGTTTTGGTTTTGGTTTTACATTTTCAGGGTAGTAGTGACAATAATGGTCAGGAACTACCCTCTTCAAGCGGATATCCACACATTCAGCAGAATTGAGCTGATAACCTAAAGTGTTAGAAAAGGAAAGTCTGAATATTGCATCCGTTTCATTTTTACTTGGCAGAGTTATCACTTGCCACACACTTTTTTTTTTTTCCTCTTTAAGAAACTTAACTCAGTGGTTCTCAACCCTGGCTCTATAACAGAACCACATGGGAGCTTTTAATATACTCTAATGCCCAGGTTCCTTCATGGTCCAATTAAGTCAGAAGCCCTGTCTCTGGGATCCAGGAAAACAGTACCTTTTAAAAAAGGTTCTCAGGTTCTTCTCAGATGACTAAAATGCGCGGCCAAAATTGAGAATGACAATTAGTACCGACTGCAGTACTCTCAGCACTTCTAACTGAAAAATTACAATAGTCTCCTCTCAAGAACTGTTTGCAGCCCAGGTGCAGGTGAGTTATTCATTCTCCTCAGTTCATTGTCTTTTCTCCTCATTGTCATCATGGCACTGTGCAAGGCCCTTCTCTCATTTCCATGTAATCTTTCTTCTTCCCTTATTGACACTCCCATTCCAATCCCTGCAACACACCTATTTTGATTTGTTGTTGATATGTCCCTAAATATGCAACTGTCTTATGTAATGCTGCTGTTTTTGTGTGTCTGTTTTTAACTTAATAAATGATAATGTGTTTTAAATCTTGTTCCATTTTCCATTTTTCTCATTCAACATCATGTTTTTGAGAACTACTCTTGTGCTGGGTGATTGCTGGGTTGAAAATTTCTTTCATAACATTTTATAATTTGCATATGCAGTACCACATTTTACTCCTCTGCTCCCTTGGGATGCCACAGGCACCTGCAATACCAATAAGCTTTCCAAATGGGGAATTAAGCATTGTCTATACAAAAAGGAACAAAATCCATCTCCCGATGTCACTCCCCAGCCCTCGTCTCACAAGCCTTCGAACAGAAGGAACGAAGACTTATTCCTGATTCTATTAAATCTAATTTGTAGAGTTTCTGAGGAAAGTGAACATTGCAAATAGATGAGTGCTATAAATTTAAAAAGCAAGTCACAAAATGATGCTTCTATTTCCTGAAAGATCTGATTCCAAGTTTCCTGTCACTACATAAGTGTCTTGTTAAGTTAAACTTTTTCAAAAAAAGGTAATTTTTCAAAACTAGAATGAGCTCTTTAGGAAAGAAAAAATGCCCAAAGCTAAGCGCTCTGCCTCTGCCAGTTGATCTAAAGGTCTAAAAATACATTTAAAGTCCTGATTGTCGAGAGGAATCTGATTTTATAAACCACTAGACAGCTTTCTACAAGACACGGCTTGGATGTAAGCTAAGTGCAGAAGGACGGACTGGTATGCATTATAAAAGCAAGGTCGAAACCGCAAGAATGAAAATCCAAATGGAGTCAATAAAATGTTACTTGGGTGCCAATATCTGCCAGAAAGTTGACGATATCAGATGGCAATGACAATCTAGGTACTTTATCCAGATTGATCTCAAGTGTCTCACATCGACAATTACAGATGAAGACTAGGAAAGTCCATCTAAGTACCCCAGTACCTTAGAGATCAATGAACTAATTTTCTTGATTATCCAAAAAACTCTGAAATTCCATTCACAGACATCACACAGATTTGATTACTAATATAATTAAATTTTGGTAATGCTTTCCTTGTGGGTTTTATGTGTGTGTTTTGTTTTCCCCAAAACAAATACAAAATGAGATTACAGCTCCTTGAGTCAGAAAAAAAATATATTTGTTCTAAATAGAAATAGACTTCTAAATGAAAACAGGGCATAAACAGCGTTTATAATTTAGGGAGAGACAATTAATTTTCCTCTTTTGTTTTATCACAGTTTAGAGATAACAAAAAGCAAAAGAAATGAGGCAGATTGCCTTTCTATATCTTGAACAAATATACTGAAATGCTACCAGTGTACAGAAAATGGCAGGCACCCCAAAAGCAGCCTAAAATCTCCCTTCTGTTCTTATATCCACTGCTATCTTTGGAGACGATCTCACTGCTAAGTGCTCATGCACATTTATAGTTCCAGCAGGACTGACTATGTCTTTCCATGGGCACCCAAGTATGAGAAACACCTATTCGCTTCCCAAGAATTTAATCAACTGGACTAAGCTGAATCCCACTATAAAATGTCTCCTCTAGAGTAGAAAATGTCTTTTATCTTATGGATCCAAATGTGAACGTCTCTCTGAATGACTGTGTGTAAGAACAAAGAAATAAATTTTTTTCAAAAAAATAGATGTTTGAGCCAGGCGTGGTGGCACATGCCCACACTCCCAGCTACTCGAGAGGCTGCAGTGGGAGGATGGCTTGGGCCCACCAGTTGGAGACCAGCCTGGGCAACATAGTGAGACCTCACCTCTAAAAAATATTTTAAAAATTATCCAGGCATGGTGGCACATGCCTGTAGTTCCAGCTACTTGGGAAGCTGAGGCTGGAGGATTGCTTGAGCCCAGGAGTTTGAATCTAGCCTGGGCAACTTAGTGAGACCTGCCTCTAAAACAAACAAAAGAGAGAGATGTTTGTTTTTCTGCAGAGTAAGAGTATCCAAAGAGTCATAAGTGACCCAAAGATGTAAAGGAGCCTTTGCCTCATAAAAATGCTTTTAACATTCAAGAAAATTCAGGAGAAATTGAAAATAAACTGAATGAATGTCAGAGCTGGTAGAAACTTGAAGAGGACTTACTCCACTGGTTTGTTTTCATTGTATTAATTTTGTGATTGTGCTCTATTTGTGACAAGGAATAGATTTCCACTTAAGGTAGTACTATTAAATTCTTTTTGTGAATATGTTTATTTAAGTTGAATAAATGTCCCCTTAAAGAAAAATCCTTAAGTAAATAATAGTCCAGGAATAACACAGATATGGCAAAAATAGTGATGGCAATATGGCTCCAGCTGCTATCCAAAGACACTGGCTTAAAGAGGCAATGGACACTTTGCGGTACACACAAAGTGGAGTACGTACCATCATCTCCTGGAGGATTAACCACACCCTGGGGTTTCTGACTCAGTAGGTCTGTGGTGGGGCCTGAGAATCTGCATTTCTAGTAAGTTCCCAGGAGATGCTGATGCTACAGGTCCAGGAAGCCCACTGTGAGAATCACTGCTGCAAGATCATAATCAAGTGGTCTATTGCCTCAATCCTGGCCCTAGGAAGAACTAACTGGCGAACTGGGGAGATTCACTTTTACTTTCTTTCTGTGGCACTATTCAGTTTTCTCTTCCATTCCTAGGGATGTAAACTTCTTCTTGGGCCTGGGCTGCCCAGTGCTTCCCACACTGCCCTGTTGTTTCAAGGGGAGCCTAAATTCCAGAAGAGAGAGATCTGCCTGCATATTCACAGCAACCTGGCACTGACTGAAGAGCCCTCCTTCATATACCTGTAGTTTAAAGGAGATAGGCCAGTTTCTGACTCTAAGTAAATTGATATTCCGTAGGCTTCAAGGACTGAAAAGATGTGGAGCTAGGTTGGGCTGAAGGAGTATTTATTCTAGCTCTTCAAACAAGACCATACCTGAGCCTGCGTACCCTGACCTGGTTCCAGGTGTAGTAGGTGGTTTAGGGGAGGCACAAGGGCAAAGTCATTTAGAGCATGACTCTGGTATCAAGCAGACCTGGCACCAGATCCTAGCTGCACTGTTTATTAGCTGAACAACATACTACTGTATGCTCTTTACACTTTCTAAGTGTCAGTTTATTCATGTATAAGAGAAATAAAAGAGACCTTCCTTAGGGTTTTCTTGAAGAATAAATGTGATTATGAGCAACTAATCCATGGCTTGACACATGGTAAACACCTAGTATCACCGCCTGGTACTCTAAGGGGAAGCTTCAACATAAATCCCTATTCTAGTAAGTCATGGTTCCTGGGTTGCATGCATTTATTCTTTGATTTAAAAGGTCAGTTCAGAAAAAGAGAATTCTTTTGACAGTAGCTCTAGTTGCCTCCTCATTTGGTCCAGGGAGTTGCCAGTTCTCTGTATCAAACGGACAATTATCTTCCACCAGAGCATGAAAGATGCTGCTTTTGTAGCGTGTGTGGAGCCCTGGATTACACTTGTCCTAAAACTTTCCTCAACCGACTATGAAAATCTTGAACTAGGCTGGGCACGGTGGCTCACACCTGTAATCCCAGCACTTTGGGAGGCCAAGGTAGGTGGATCAGCTGAGGTTGGGAGTTCGAGACCAGCCTGGCCAACATGGTGAAACCCTGTGTCTACTAAAAATACAAAACTAAGCCAGGCAAGGTGGCAGGCACCTGTAATCCCAGCTACTCAAGAGGCTGAGGCACGAGAATCGCTTGAACCTGGGAGGCGGAGGTTGCAGTGAGCCGAGCATGACACTGCACTCCAGCCTGGGCAACACAGCAAGACTCCGTCTCAAAAAAGGAAAGGGAAAGGGAAAGAGAAGAGAAGGAAAGAAAACTTTGAACTAAGCAGACAATAAGCAAGACTTTCCCCTTAACACTTAGTAGAGACTCTTTCTCTTTTAATAAGCTTATACTCTTGCACCTGAGAAGAAAAAAGTTGTAAATCTAATGTTAGAACCAACATACCCATTGACTCAACCAGGCTGGGCAAGTCACTCCATCTTTCTGCTTCTCAGATTTTTCATAGAAAATTAAAAATAATACATACTTTAAGGGCAATCAAGAAGAGAAATGCAGTAACACACGCAAACAAGTTTGTTTACAGTTTTTTGTTTTTTGGGGGGTTTTTTTGGCTAAAAGTAAAAGGTGTTTTCCAAATCCAATTTTGCACCTGTCTTCAAGAGTAAAGGCAAATGCATCTTATCCATTAACACCATTGCATTCAGGCTGCTAAGTAAGGTGCTGTGTGATCAGACATCTCTAATCACCACGCCAATTTTAAAATCAGCTTCAAAAATGCAAATGCGTAATTTCTCTAACTCTGAGCTCTAAATATTCATGAACAAAGCCTGGGCCTCACCTCCTCCACATGTCACAGTGCAGGGAAAGAAGTCAGTTTGTCTCCACTGATGACTGATGGGCTGGTAAAAGAAGAACTGAACCACGCTGTCTTTGGCTGCAGTGTACCTGGTCTGGACAAAAAGAACTGTGAGAACACACGTGCAAACAAGGAGCTAGTGCTTTCCACACCTTTCAGAATAAGATAAATGTTCTTCATGTATGCAGACAACCACCCATCCATTAGAAAAACTATGGGGCAGAAGTCTAATAAGTTTAAGATGTGATAACATTTCATTAAGATTTGTCATAAATGGGGGCTCAGGTGATCTTCTGCAAATCTCCCTGGAGTCATTTTTCCAGATAATTCCATGCCTGTGAATGGATTCACAAAAAATGTAGGCAGACATTTTTTTATTTGTTCATTTCATATTGTTTTTCTTCCTGAAACACTTGATGTTAATTTTCATGACAACAAAGATAGAGAATTGATTTGGGTTTGCTCACAATATAGCACATAGTGGAGGCTCTTACATTTTTAATAATAATATATTTAAGCACATCCTTCTGAAAAATTCTTCTAGAAGCGCAACTGTAAGAACTCGACTTAAGTGTACAAATACATGGTGTTTAAACAGTCTAGTATCTAATTAAAAGGAAATGGGGGCCAGGCATGATGGCTCACACCTGTAATCTCAGTACTTTGGGAAGCCAAGGCAAGTGGATCACTTGAGGTCAGTAGTTTGAGACCAGCCTTGCCAACATGGTGAAATCCCATCTCTATTAAAAACACAAAAATTAGCCCAGCATGGTGCCACATGCCTGTAGTCCCAGCTACTCAGGAGGCTGAGGTGGGAGAATCTCTTGAACCACTGTCTCAAAAAAAAAAAAGAAAAAAAAAAAAGGAAATAGGGCACTAATGAGATAATATATGTTAATTAGTTCCATTTAACCATTCCACAATATATACATATTTCAAAACATCATGTTATACACTATAAATATATATAATTTTTGTCAATTAAAAATGCTAAGAAAAGATTAATGTGGCCAGCACAGTGGCTCATGCCTATAATCCCAGAACTTTGGGAGGCCAAGGTGGGTAGATCATCTGAGGTCAGGAGTTTGAGACCAGCCTGGCCAAGATGGCAAAACCTGGTCTCTACTAAAAAGTACAAAAATTAGCCGGGTGTGGTGGTATGTGCCTGTAGTCCCAGCTACTCAGGAGGCTGAGGCAGGAGAATAGCTCGAACCCGGGAGGCAGAGGTTGCAGTGAGCTGAGATCACACCGTTGCACTCCAGCCTGGGCAACAAGAGCAAAATTCCATCTCAAAAAAACAAAAAGAAAAGAAAAGGAAAGAAAAAAATAATGTGTTAGAAAAACCAGGCCAGGCACAGTGGCTCACACCTGTAACCCAGCACTTTGGTAGTTCAAGGCAGGAGGATCACTTGAGGCCAGAAGTTTGAAATCAGTCTGGTCAACATAGCAAGATCCTATCTCTCCAAAAGAAAAAGTTTAAAATTAGCCAGGTGGGGTGGCATGCACCTGTAGTCCCAGCTATAGCTATTGCGAGTGCTGAGACAAGAGGACAACTCGAGTCCGGGAGTTTGAGGCTACAGTGAGTCAAGATCACGTCACTGCACTCCAGTCTGGTAAACAGAGCAAGACTCTGTCTCAAAAAAACACAAAAAAGAAAAAGAAAAATCTCTAAAAAATGCAACTGGGGGAAAAAAAAAAAAAAAAAGGAAATAAAATTAGGATAAAAAATTTTAACAATAAAAATAAATATGGTGGGCCGGGCATGGTGGCTGACGCCTGTAATCCCAGCACCTTGGGAAGCTGAGGCAGGCAGGTCCCTTGAGGTCAGGATCAAGACCAGCCTGTCCAACATGGTGAAACCCTAGCTCGACTAAAAATACAAAAATTAGCTGGGTGTGGTAGCGCATGCCTGTAATCCCAGCTACTCGGGAAGCTGAGGCAGGAGAATCACTTGAACCCAGGAGGCAGAGGTTGCAGTGAGCCAAGATCGCGCCATAGCACTCCAGCCTGGGCAACAGAGTGAGACTGCATCTCAAAAAATAAAATAAAATAAATAAAATAAAATAAATGCAGTATTATAAAAGATATTTCATATGAGAAATGCTATATTTAGTGGAAGAAACAACTTATCAAAATAATACAGTTTAATTTTTTAAGGGAATTTTAATAAAGAATATCAATAAATCTGCTACAATATTTCTTTAAAAAATAGAGATAATAGACAAATACAATGAAGAGGCAGTATTTAATGATATAATCGCTTAGAATTTCCTAGACTTTAAGAAAGACAGAAGTCTCTGTTTCAAAATGTTCATTCAGTTCTAGACATTTTAAAAAATAAAACAAAAAGCATAAAGCAAAATCCTAAAAGCTATCATAAAGAAAAATATGATTACCTAGAAAAATGTGAAAAATCAGATTAACATCACATTTCTCACAAGAAATACTGGATTCAAGAAAACAAAGTCAAGTCCTCAAAGTCATGAGGGACAAGAATAATGGATCTAGAATTCTATAACCAAGTTATTAATCAGTAATCAGTTATCAGTTATCCATCTATAACAAATGATCAATCATTAATCAATGAAATAAAGATATTTTCAGACACAAAATGATTCAGAAACTTTACCACTCAGAGATATTCACTGGAAAAAAAGAAAAAAAAATACTAAAGAATGTACCAACTAAGAACTAATATAAATACAGAAGTAGTGAGATGCAAGAAGCAATAACGATTAAATAAATCAGTAAAGCTTATGAGAGAATCTAAACAATTTTTTGTTTAGATTTTTAAAAACCACTATTTTAAAACATTTTAAAACCAGTATTTTAAACAGCACAGTTTACAGAGATAGGATACACTGCTAAGGAGCTTTGTTTCTGGCTGTAGCAGGACTGCTTGTTTCTGATGAATCTCCCCAGTGAGAATAAGTAAAAATGCTGCATAAAATTTTCTTTTTTCTTTTTCTTTTCTTTTTTTTTTTTCAAGATGGAGTCTCCCTCTGTTACTCAAGCTGGAGAACAGTGGTGCGATCTCAACTCACTGCAACCTTTGCCTCCCAGGTTCAAGGGATTCTCTTGCCTCAGTCTCTGAGTAGCTGGGATTACAGACCCACACCACCCTGCCTGGCTAATTTTTGTATTTTTAGTAGAGATGCGGTTTCGGCATGTTGGCTAGGCTGGTCTCAAACTCTTGACAGCAGGTGATCCACCTGCCTCGGCCTCCCAAAGTGCTGGGATTACAGGCATGAGCCACAGCGCCTGGCCCATAAAATATTTTTAGTGTATTTTAACGCATCAGAAAACTACCATGCTAGTGAGGATTTGCAGGGCTAAGATCACAGACACAAAAGAAACTTAGAAACGTAAGCAAATTTGGCATGACATTTCGCTCTACCTTTTTGCTCAAGGCATTTTCCAGTTTGCAAGTGGTGGCTGAGCAGCTGAGAAACTGGACAAATCTGTCATCAGCCTCATGTAGTGGAAAGCGAACACCTAGAGCTCAAGGCCTTCCAAGGTGTCAGGTGTTGGTAAACACCCCAGGTTCCCAACCCAGGACCCCAGAAAGCTCTATCACAGGAATAAAGTAAACTGGAAACAGGACAACCTTCAAAGGGAATAAAGCCCTGGTTCAAGTTATTTCAATTCCTTGTTGGATAAAGATGACTGGTTGCTAACCTAGCTGTCTTCTAGAAGCAAAAATAAGATATCCAAAATAATCCAGTTGGAAGAGTGTTAGACTGAAGATCTAGAAGCAAAAATAATCTGATAATTTTTAAAGGGGATTTTAACAAAGAGTATCAATAAACCTGCTACAATCTCAAATTATATCCACAACCTTTCTTCTATAATATACAGCACAAACTTTAAAAGCAACTAAGAATACAAAAAACAAAATTTAACGACAACCCAAAAAAGTGAAAAAAAAATAGACATTATAAACATAGTGACAGGAAATCCAGATATTGGTATTAACTGATGAAAATATAAAAATTTAAGTACACCATTACTACCTCCTGCAACCCTGGCCTTGGCTTCAGTCTTGTTTCCCCGTAGGAGGGGCCTAGCAACACCTTATGCTTTCCCTATGATCATAACATAAGTGTTGGAACACTTATGTTATGGAACACAGCTGTGGGCTGTGTTTTTCAGAGAACTTGGAATAAGATTAAAATATTCAAGAAATCAAATTATAAGATGGGGAATTTCACTGGAAACAAAGAAGCTATAACTAAAATGGAAATTCGAGGAATAAAAGATGCAATAATTTAAATCAATATCTCAATGGATGAACTTAAAAGTGGATTAAAATAGACTTTGGCAAGTATTTTATAAAGAGCCAGAAAGTAAACATTTTAGGTTTTCAGGCTACATGGTTTCTGTTGCAACTATTCAATTCTGCTAGTATAGTGCAAAAGTAGCCATTGACAATATGTAAACAGATAGGGGTGGCTGTTCTGATAAAACTTCATTTACGAAAACAGTGATGGCCTGCTGGTCATAATCTGCTGATCCCTGAATTAGACACACCTGAGCAGAGGATCAGTAAAACGAAAGATGAAAAGAAAGTGGAAATGAGACAAATTGGATACAGGTAAAGGTACAATCACAGTCCCAGAAATACAGAACAAAGAGCTTGGGACAGAAGTTAATCTGAAGAGATAATAAATGAGAATCTGTCAAAACTGATGGTGGATCCCAAGCCACAGATTCATGAGACACCTGGACCTCAAGCTGAAGAAAGGCACTAATTACACCATAGCCCAACCAATGAAAACCCAAACCAAAGGGAACACACTTAAAAGCAGATGAAGAAAAAGGACAAATTACCTTATAAGGAACAAAAAGAAGACTGACAGCTGACTTATCTACAGAATAAATTGAAGTCAGAAGACAACAGGGAGATATCCTCAAAGTGCTGAAAGAAACATTTTATAACAGAAGGGTGGATTCACTAGTAAGATGCAATGATTCTAAATGTGAACATACCTAACAACCTAGCCTTAAAATATATAAGGCACAATGCATAGTCACGGGGTAGTTTTAGCACATCTCTCATGATAGAATAAGCAGACAAAAATCAGGAAGGTAATAATTTTGAATAACACTATTACTAAACATGACCTAATTGACAAACGTAGAACACAACAGAAGACTACAACATCACATTCTCCCAAACTTTGTTATATTCTGAGCCACAAACCAAGTTTTACAAATTTTGAAATATTGAAATAATATGGAGTATGTTCTTTGACCACAGTAGAATTAAGCTATAAAAATAAATTTTAAAAAGGATTACTGGAAAATTCCCCCATGCTTGGATGTTATACTTCTAAATAATCCACAAGTCAAAGAATATATAATTATGAAACTTACAAAGTAATGTAACTGAATGATGAAGAAAAACATTTCATATCAAAATTATGAAATTAAATATAAGGCATGCTTTGAGAGAAATTTGTAGACTTAAATGTATACGCTTTAGAGAGAAAAGATGAAAATTAATGATCTCATAATCCATCTCAAGAAGTTTAAGAAAAAAACAGCTAATGGGATCTAAAGAAGTAAGAGTGGACATAATAAAGATAGGAGCAGACATTAATGATATGGAAAGAAAACTAGAGTAATACAGTTATGAACCCAAAAGTTGTTTCTGTGAGATGTCTAATAAAATTGATAACCCTCTGACGTGACTGAGCAAGGAGAAAAGAGTAGGCACAAATAGTCAATATCAGGAATGAGAAAGAGGACATACTACAGGATGTTCAGAAAGTGAACAAATAATAGGAAGATGCTATGAAAAGAAAGTATGCCAGTAACTTTTTAAAAGTTAGTTGAAATAGACAAATTCATTGAAACAAAACGGACACAAGAAATAAAAAAATCTAAAGAGTCTGTATCTTTCAAAGACATTAAATGCATAATACTAAATATTTCCTGGTGCACACTGCCAAACATTTAAAGAAAAAAATGACATCAATCGTTTGCAAACTATTGCAGAGAATAAGAGGAAACACTTCTAAACTTGTTTTATAAAAGCAGAATAAAATGCCAAGACCTGAAAAAGGCATTCCAAGAAAACAAACAAACAAACCCTTTCCTGCACATAGGTACCAAAACAACAACAATAACCTTAAGTAAAATAATTTAAAATCACATCCAGCGATATATAAAAGGATACACCTTTTTACAAACAATAAAATAATAAATAATAACAATAAATGCTTTTTTTTTTTTTTTTTTTGAGACAGAGTCTCGCTCTGTCACCCAGGCTGGAGTGCAGTGGCATGTTCTTTGCTCACTGCAACCTCTACCTCTCGGGTTCAAGTGATTCTCCTGCCTCAGCCTCCCAAGTAGCTGAGACTACAGGCACCCGCCACCACGCCTGGCTAATTTTTTGTATTTTAGTAGAGATGGAGTTTCACCACATTAGCCAGGCTGGTCTTGGTCTCCTGACCTCGTGATCCACCTGTCTCAGCCTCCCAAAGTGCTGGGATTATAGGCATGAGCCACCACGCCCGGCAACTAACAATAAATTCTAATCGAAAAGAATAATGAACAAGTAGGTTTATCACAGGAAGATACAGTTGGTTTAATATTTGAAAAATCAATGTCATTTATTACATTAAAAAGGAAAAAGGAGAAAACCATGTGATCATCTCTAAAGATGCAGAAAATGCATTTGATACAGCTCTATGCTTGTACATAATGAAGCAAACTAGAAAAGAAAAAAATTCTTTCACCAAACAAAATATCTATAAAAAATTTTATAGTAAACATTATATATAATGGTGAATTATAGGGAACTTTGCTCCTGAAGTGAGATGCATAACAAGGACAGCTGCCATCTTCATTATTTGCAGATGTCACAATTGTGTATGTATACAATCCAAAAGAATTCACAAACTATAAGTATTAACACATGAATATAGTAAGAATATAATGTCAATACACAAAAATCAGTATTCCCACACCCCAGAAACAAATAGAAACTTAAAAAATACCATTTCTAATAACATCAAAATAACAAACGCCTGAAAATAAATTTAATAAAGGACATTAAAGACATAGAGTAAAAATTATGAACATTATTGAGAAAATTTTTAAAGAACTAAAAAATGTATGGATATGCCACATTTATGAATTGAAAGACTTAGTATTGGGAAGTGTCAATTTTCCTTAAATTGACATAGAGATCCAATGCAATTCCAATCAAAATCCAGCTGATTTTTAAAAACAGACAAGCTGATTTTCAATGATATAAAAATGCAGTGTCAAGAAAAGCAAAGATAATCTGCAAGAACAAAGCAGAAACTTACACTACCAGATATCAAGACTTATTTTAATGCTACAGTAGATATATCACAGTGGTATTGGCACAAATAAACAGATTGATGAAACAAAGTACAGTCCATAAATACATTGTTGTTATCAGACTTCAGAGAAATAGGCAATGGATCCTTCACCTAATGACTCCAGGTCAATTAAACAGTCATATAGAAAAAAAATTAATTCTATTATACCTCACAATATATACAAAACAATTTCTAGAGCGATTATAGCCTTTGGTGTGAAAGGAAAAATAATAAGACTTCTAAAAGCAAACATAGAAGAATATCTTAGGGGCTGGGCATGGTGACTCACACCTGTATTCCCAGGACTTTGGGAGCCCAAGGCAGAAGGATCACTTGAGCTCATGAGTTTGAGACCAGCCTGGGCAACACAGCTGGATCCTGTTACTACAAAAAAAAAAAAAATTTTTTTTTTTTTAAATTTGGCCAGGTGCAGTGGCTCACATCTGTAATCCCAGCAGTTTGGGAGGCTGAGGTGGGTGGATCACTAGAGGTCAGGAGTTCAAGACCAGCCTGGCCAAGAGGGTGAAACCCTGTCTCTACTAAAAATACAAAAAAATTGCCAGGTGTGGTAGCATACACCTGTAATCCCAGTTACTCAGGAGGCTGAGGCAGGAGAATACCTTGAACCCAGGAGGTGGACGTTGCAGGGAGGTGAGATCATGCCACTGCACTCCAGTCTGGGTGACAGAGTAAGTCTCCAATAAATAAATAAATAAATAAATAGCCAGGCATGGTGGTGTGCACATGTAGTCCCAACTACTTGGAAAGCTGAGGTGAGAGAATCACCAGAGCCCAGGAGGTCAAAGCTTCAATGAGTCACGATTGTGCCACTGAACCTCAGCCTGGGCAACAGAGCAAGACCCCATCTCAAAAAAAACAACACACACACAAACAATGACAAAAAGAAGAATATCTTCATGATTCTGGATGAGGCAGATTTCTCAACCAGGATACAAATAGCACTAAGAATAAAGTTAAAGACTGATAAACTACATTACAGTAAAATTGAGAACTTCTGTAGAGGGAAACTGATAGCCCTAAATACATTTAATGGAGAAAAAAATGAAAATAGAATGAATTAAGAATTCAGTTCTAGAAGCTGAAAATATAACACCAAAATAAACCCATATAAAAATAAAAGAAATAAATAAAAATTTATATAAATAGAAACGTAAAAAAAAACTCTGAGTTAATGAACAAAACAAAAATGTAGTTGTTAGATGTCTCAGAGACAATGTTTGGATGGTCTGAGTAAAACAACAATTACACAAGCAACCAATAAACGAGTTTAGGAATGAAAGAGACATAGTTATAGGTAAAGAGGAGACTATTTTTAACGATAAGGGAATACCATGATTACATTTGAAGAGCTAAGTTTGAAAAATGAGATGAATTGGATACTTCTCTAGAAAAATGTAAATTTCAAAATTGGCTAAAATAATAAGCCTAAGAAAAACATAAATGGTTTCTAAGTCTTCTCCATTACCACTGAAAAGAAAAATAAAAGAGAGAAATAAAAGGCATTAAGCCAGATGTGTTACAGAAAGAGAAATCCTTAGCGCAGTAGACACATTTCATTGCCTACCAACATCCATTTCTCCTTTCCATTTTATAGACACTCAATTTTGTTCATGCTCATTCCTCCCTCCTGTGTCTTACATATACATACATACATCCTGATTGTTCTTTTTTTTTTTTTTTTTTTTTTTTTTTTTGAGATGGAGTCTTGCTCTGTCACCAAGCTGGAGTGCGGTGCTGCAATCTTGGCTCACTGCAACCTCTGCCTCCCAGGTTCAAGCGATTCTCCTGCCTCAGCCTCCCAAGTAGCTGGAATTACAGGTGCCTGCCACCATGCCCAGCTAATTTTTGTATTTTTATAGTAGAGACGGGGTTTCACCATGTTGGCCAGGATGGTCTCGATCTCCTGATCTCGTGATCCACTTGCCTCAGCCTCCCAAAGTGCTGGGATTACAGGCGTGAGCCACTGCACATCCTGATTGTTCTGAGTGAATCACCATGGTCACATTTACCTTGCTAGTGGCAGGACCTATGAGTGTTCCGCTCAGATACACAACTGCAAAGAGTGTCACTGGCCAACAGCCCCAGTTCTGGGTCAAGCTTCCCATGGGATGCTCCTAGCCAGTGACTAAGCACAGCAGGGATACTGAAGGCAGAGCTATTCCTGGGAGACACTAGAGTCCTGTGATGAATGACTTTGGCTCAGGGTCTCCTCTCTAGCTTTGCTGAATTGTCCTAGAACCTACTGCATTTAAGATGCTTGCATTTGACCTTCCTTCCTTCCCTCTCTCCTTCACTCATGGTCAGATTTTCAGTGCAGGCTGACGGCTCTCCCAGCATCATCCTGCTCTCCCACTTTTTTCTCATAGGTGTTTCCTGAATAAATTCTTGTACTTCTCATCCTGCCTTGGCATCTGATTCTTAGAGGACCCAGATGAACACAGTAGTGGGTGGTATAGAGTGGGCATGTGACCCAATTCTTGTTGATGAGAGGTGGTAAAAGGTCTACCATGGAGTTTCTGGGGTTTCCTTGCTGAGAAAGTCCACAAGAAAGAAAAAGGCCTACTGGGCTTCCAGAGATCACATCGTCTTGTCCACATGTGACACCTGGACCAGTGCCTTTTGCTTTCAGTGCAGGGCAAATATACAACAGCTTACTCAAATCCATGCACGATATCCTCAAATGGGCCCTAAATGCTGCCAGTGGGCACACTATCTTTCCCCTAGTCCCTCGACACTGCCATTCTTGTCTTGCTGCACGTTCTTGGTGGTGTGGCTGGGACCCCCATCCAATCCTTGGCTGCCTTACAGCTCCGCACCTAGGGAGACCATCGGATTTATTGTTCATGCCAGGATGCTTCTGAGAGTGAAAGGAGGAGCCACTGACAATTAAGTTGGGGTAACAAGCACAAACTGGGCCTTTTCTGAACAAAATAGGACCCATAGTCTCTCTACCCACACCTCTCTGCTAAAGTGTCATTTTGCCACCACCATGTCACCCCCTGGCCAGCCAAGAGTACATTAAATTTTCTAGATGTCTTCCATTACCACTCAGGAACTGAAGGAGACTACGGGGAGCTAAACTCAGACTCAGCCTGTGACTGAACGTTTCATGGCACTAATTCCACTTTCACTCTCATGTGGCTTCTCTGGGTTGTTGCTGATGGAGGTGGAATCCCCATGAGGCACTTTCCTCTGGAAGCTCTGCCTGGGGAGGGAGCAAAAGCTCCTTTTCTGCTTTTAGCTTTCCTTGAAAGCCTCCCTGCCCTGGAGAGCGACCACCATCATGAAACACGTCTTGCTGCCTGCTTCCTTCGTCCTGGTGCCAGGAGAGGGAGAAGGCTTTCCACATCCCGGCTGGATATGCCCTGCAGTGCACGTCCTCCTGAGGACACTGGACCGAGACGCACCCTTACTGGAGAAAGGAGCATCCTCTCCATGTTATAGAAGATGTGCTATGGATTAGGACCCCAGGCTTGGCCCTGGAAATGTTATGGGGACTAAATCAATTTGGAAAATCTTCATCTTTCTCCACTAAGCGTGGCTTTCCACAGACTAAGCTAAAAATAATAATAACCCTACTTTAATAATGAAAAGATGAACATGAATGCTTTCTCTTGCACTCCTGCTAATCACCCATCTGCCATACCACTGCTGTCAAGTCCACAGGGCAAACAGCTCTGATGAAAAAGGAAATGGTGAAGTACAGAGAATGGCAAAAGAGAAATGCACATTAACATCTGCAAAAGTGTATTACCACTGTTTGATGAGGAAAATGAGTTTTATAATAAAAGCATGTGGTCAGGCATAGTGGCTCACACCTCTAATTCCAGCTCTTTAGGAGTCCGAGGCAGGAAGGTTGCTTGAGCTCAGGAGTTCAATGCCAGCCTGGGTAACATAGTGAGACTCTGTCTCTACAAAAAAAAAAATTAAAATTAGCTGGCTGTGGGGCTGTGTGCCTCTAGTCCCAGGTAATTGGAGGCTGAGGCCAGAGGATTACTTGCAGCCTGTACTTGGCCTAGGTGACGGAGCAAGACCCATCTCAAAAACAAACAAAACCGATGGTATAAAAATGAATTCAAATTCAACTACTTGACTTGGCCACTTCAAAAGAATTTCCAAAATTTGTGAAATAGATTTTTATGTAAAACTATTCATAGTATATCTACATTTCTACACATATCTTAGCTGTGAGTTCTGGTAATTACTAAAGCAGTGTATGAATTGCTTTAACCAAGAAATTTCCCTCAACAGACCACATTACAGAAAAATATGCAATATTCTAAAAGTTTCTGCCTTTGGAATGAATGATAAATGCTTACAATGAGACAGAATCCCAATGACTGAGAGGCATGAGGAAACAGGTAAATTTTCTTTTCTGCTGGCACTGTTAGGGGTTGAATTGTGTGCCCCAAAAACAACATGTCAAAAGCGTAGCCCACAGTATCTCAGAATACTATCTTATTTGAAATACGGTCTTTGCCAATGTAGTTAAGGTAAGGTAACTGGGAGGACTTAATCTAGTATAAGTGGTGTCCTTATAAAAACAGGAAGTTTGGACTGGCCAGGTGTGGTGGCTCATGCCTGTAATTCCAGCACTTTAGGAGGCCAAAGTGGGCAGATAGCTTGGGCCTAGGAGTTCGAGACCAGCCTGGCCAACATGGCGAAACCCCATCTCTACTAAAAATACAAAAATTAGTCCAGCGTGGTGGAGCGCGTACTCAGGAGGCTGAGGTGGGAGAATGGCTCGAACCCAGGAAGTGGAGGTTGCAATGAGCCTAGATTGTGCCACTGCACTTCAGCCTGGGTGACATAGTGAGTCTCTGTCTCAAAAAAAAAAAAAAAATGCATGGGAGAAACTGAGAAATTTGCACCCAGAGGCAGACATGCACAGAGGGAAGGTGATTCCTGAACTCGAAGAATTGAGGCGAGAGGCATAAGACAGCTTCTCCTTCACAGCCCTCAGAAGAAACCAATCCTGCCAACACCCTGATTTTGGACTTTCAGGCTTCAGAACTGTGGGACAATAAATTCGGTTGTTTAGGCCACTCAGTTGTGGAGTACTCAGTAACAACAGTCTTGTGAAACTAATATAGGCACTGACTCTAAAACTCTGTCTTGCTGAGTTTTGAAACACCTGTGAACGTATAAACGTAGCCACTATCTGCACTGCATTGAAAGCCTCCAACATGTTCTTTCAGAGAACCAAGACAGGCAGTTTCAAATCCTCTTGTGCCCGGATAAGTTAAATATGCTATCATAACTCCCCAGAAAGAGAAGAAGCTCATGGGTTGACAGCATAAAAGATATCTAGAGCTGAGGAAACTGAAGATGGAGATTGTACAACTGAGGACTAGTAGAAAAGCAATCAGAAAACATTTTCCTGAAGAAACACAAAATATCAGAGTGGAAAAAAAATGAATCCCTAAGAAGACAACTAGATGAAAAAGGAAGATTTCAGAGCCCAAGAAGAGAAACTTTTTTTTTCTCCCCGAAGATATATATGTTTTTTAAAAGATGAGAAAATCTACCAAAAGTAGTTAAAAATTAACCATGGAAAGACATGTCTTTATCAAAGTCATTTAATTTTGTTTTTTCAGATATCCTCATGGGAATATACTTAAAATTGATATTCACAAACGTCTACTCATAGATGCAAATATTCAGTAAATTCTCACTGAATTAATAGTGTATATCTTGCTGTCAATCTATGAAGCACATGGCATCAACTACTGTACTTAGCCAAGACTCACTACTGCTACCTGGGGGCAACCTGCACATATTGAGGAAGCAGGGCCCTAATGCAAAATATCCCTTAGTGCTATGACAAGGGTCATCCATGAAAAGCAGGTCATTGAGGGCTGGGCACGGTGGCTCACACCTGTAATCCCAGCAATTTGGGAGGCTGAGGCAGGAGGATTGCTGGAGGCCACGAATTCAAGATCAGACTGGGCAACATAGTGAGGCCCTGTAGCCACACACAAATAAAAAAAAAGAAAAAACGGAAACAGGTTATTCAGGAAAACAAGCATATATAATGAGAAATCCACTGGAAGAAGGAAATGTGCAATTTTCAAGAATGGTCCAACCATGAAAATATAGCTTCTTAAAGAGTAGAAAAAAGAAATTTTTTTTTCTCATTGGTACAGTGAGATGCTAAGCTGCAAAATCTGAGCAACAATACCTGTAAGACAACCTAACATCCCATTGATGTCTACATATTTTACTCTTTATGTAAGAATACAGTAGTGTTCAACAGTATAGTTACCAAAAGCCCATGAAATAAGGTCTACTACATGAACTGTAGCAAAGTGTGTGCCTCAACCTAGCTCAGCACACCCACGGCTGTGCTAAATTAGCACTGATTATGCAGGACTGGTATTCACTGCCTCATCCTCTCTCAGGTTGAAGCCAGGTCTTCCAGTTATAGACTAGCTTTTGTTGGTTGACTGGAATGGAAAGAGATACAATGAAACACAGGGACACAGGTCTGACTGTCATCAGTGACCTCACAGGCACTTTTAACCTCCCACTCAAAGTACAGCCATGACTTGATTGTGTGATGGGCCAGGAAGAGATGAATGGAAGCAGAGTTCCTTATCTTAGCAACAATACAGGCTGGGAAATACTACAATGTTTGGAACCAAAAAAAAGGAAATGATGGAAAAGGATACTTCCCAGAAACCCACATTATTTGGACAAGCTCCCAAGTCAGGAAAAAAACAACATCAGAGCCACTCTTACTTCAACATAAGTGTCTCCAATTTTGCCACATTCTCCCCTACTAAGTACAACACATCCATGAGAGACAATTGCTGTGGGTATGAAAATGAGGTTCTATTTATGCATGAGTCAGACAGTTGTCTGTAACACCCTCTTTGATAAATATATTTTTCAAAACACCTTTTCAGTCTAGAGAGATCAAAAGCTTTCCAGGAGTTGAAGTCAAAGTCCAGAACTGTTTATTAAATCTGAGAGAGCCAGAACTTAGAGACAGGAACATAGAGGACTGAATATGAATGCAGACACTGTACCCTGAATGTGCTGTTAAAATGTACTCTATTGGCCGGGCGCGGTGGCTCACGTCTGTAATCCCAGCTCTTTGTAAGACCAAGGTGGGTGGATCATTTGAGATCAGGAGTTTGAGACCAGTCTGAACAACATGGAGAAACCCCATCTCTACTAAAAATACAAAAAAAAAAAAATTTAGCCAGGTGTGGTAGTGCATGCCTGTAATCCCAGCTACTCAGGAGGAGGTTGCAGTGAGCCGAGATCGTGCCATCTCTCTCTCTCTCTCACACACACACACACACACACACACACTTTTTAAAATTTACTCTATTAAGAGATGAGTACATAATTTGGGCAAGAAGGTGTAATTTTTAATTATGCACATAGTATGTGAATTCATTCTTCCATTTGCTTTTTATTATTATTATTATTATTATTATTATTATTATTATTGAGATGGAATCTTGCTGTGTTGCCCAGGCTGGAATGCAGTGGTGCGATCTTGGCTCACTGCGACCTCTGCCTCCTGGGTTCAAGTAATTCTCCTGCCTCAGCCCCCTGAGTAGCTGGGATTACAGGTGTGCGTCACATTGCCCAGCTATTTTTGTATTTTTAATAGAGACAGGGTTTCATCATGTTGGACAGGCTGGTCTCGAACTCCTGACCTCAGGTGATTCACCCGCTTTTGCCTCCCTAAGGGCTGGGATTACAGGCATGAGCCACCACGCCCGCCCAGTCACATTCTTCCTTTTAAACATTATATTAAGAATTAGATACTACAAAATGTTATCCCCTCTAAAATAGTCACTGTTGTTTTCAGTGTTTCCATTTTGAAACGTATCCTTCCACATTATTTTTAAAAATATGCACACACACACATATACATATATGTGTGAGTACATACAAACACATAGAAATATGCAGTTTATGTGTGTGTTTTTATAAATGGTATCAATAAACAGTATACTGTTAAGATCTACTGATGCTGATACTGTAACCAAACAATATCTCGAAATACTAATCTTTGTGGGTGCTTTCCTCATTTCATCATTGTATTACTGTCTCCTATTCAGTCAGGGACCTCCAAGTTGACTTAAGAAGAATACAGGTTCTCTGAGTAGTACTTAAAAGAGAATAAAAAGCCGGGCGCGGTGGCTCACGTGTGTAATCCCAGCACTTTGGGAGGCCAAGGCGGGCAGATCACGAGGTCTGGATATCAAGACCATCCTGGCTAACACGGTGAAACCCCCTCTCTACTAAAAATGCAAAAAATTAGCCGGGCGAGGTGGCGGGCGCCTGTAGTCTCAGCTACTCGGGAGGCTGAGGCAGGAGAATGGCGTGAACCTGGGAGGCGGAGCTTGCAGTGAGCTGAGATCCGGCCACTGCACTCCAGCCTGGGCGACAGAGCAAGACTCCATCTCAAAAAAAAAAAAAAAAAAAGGTAATTATGGCTTCCCCAAAACCTTTCAAAATATGACTGTCTAAGAAGAATATTGGGTCAATGCTTTAAGAATATGACACAGAAGTCAGAAACATAAATGTCTGTGGAGGCTAGGCAGATGATATAAATGCCAGATCAGGATGAATGGCAACCAACCACTTATGCCTTTAGTGTTAGGGACACAATACGCAGTGGTGTGGACCACTGCAGACCGGAGACTGGAAGGCAGCTGTTCCCCAGTTACAGTCAATTATTGCTATTGTAAAATGCAAGCTAGTTGTCAGCTCTTCCCATTTTTACAGAGATGTGGGGGCGGGGGGGAAACCAAAAAACAAAAAACAAAAGACCTGATCTTTTGATGTAAAAATCTCTCGATTTTTAAGTGTTGATTATTCAAAATCCAAAGCTTCAGAAACAAAACAATACAGTGTGCAGGCCAATACTTGGCCGGTCCCATTGCAGGCTGAATTTATATCTCAGGGATTGGGATGGGTTAGCAACTCTCATCTACCTCCGTGCATGTTCCTCTGCTGACACAACTGATGTCTCAGTGAAACATTCCATGACAAATTAATATATAGAACATAGACAGCTTTTTAAAGTTAATGGGTTTTTTTTCATATAGAAAAATATAACTGGTAATTGGGGCTATTTTCTAGCTTCCATTTACATTTTGGAACAGGTTTCTGAAACAGGATAGGACAAAACCACACACTGAACTATCTTTTTCATTTCCTGGCATTTTCAAATTTATCAGAAGAGTTTCAAACTGTGTCACCTTGGAAATATATTGGCCACTATACTTCATGTCCTCTGAATGAGGGAAGATGCCCCAGCAGTATCCAGAAAGGGGACATAGGCTCATGGTTCCAGAGAAGAAGAGTTCTTCTGAAGATACAGACACTTGTGACAAGTGTCTGTCATAGAACATCTGGGGAAGCAAATCCTGATCTTCAATCAGCCCACTGCAAGACTGCATATTCTAAGGGTTGAAGGTTGAAATAAAGATCCCTTAAGGATAACTATCTTAAAGGAGGGTAAGGAATGAGCCCCTGTTGTCTCTGCTCTCCTTTGCAAGGCGAAGACATGCAGCGGCACAATACTGGTTTAGGATACGGCGCATTTAACCATTCGCTGTTTTCACCAAACTCTATCTAAAACTGAACACAGCTGCTTGGGAGGTTGAGGCAGAAGGATCAGTTGGGCCCGGGAGTTCAAGGCTATGATTGCAGCTGTGAATAGCCACTGCACCAGCCTGAGCAACACAGAGAGACCCTGTTTCTTAAATCAACAAACAAACCAACAAAGCAACCAGAGATTATAAATAAAGAATCAATCATTCCCCCATAAAAGTGAAGTTTGTTTTTAACTGTCAGGGTTAGCAGCAGAAATTTAAGAGTGCTGAACAATCTTTAAGAATGAACTGCCAAGATGGAAATATCGATGACACATGCTCTGTATTAAAAAACAATCATTGATGACCTCTTGCTAAACAAACTTACTGTTTTAAAAATAAAGATGTTCTGGGATTCAGGTACATGAATTTTATGAAGAGGATCATCCTACCTTGAAGATGAAATCAGCCATCAGAGGTCCTGGAATCTTAAAGGTTTGCCTCTCAGAGCCCCTCTGAAATTCCACTGTTGTGTTTTCTACAACAAAGACGCCAGGGCTGTTAAAGCTGTGTTCTCCTTTGCTTCCTTGAAGTGTTTTTGATTCAATAACTACAATTAAAATATATGATTCAAATAAGAAACAATCTTAAAGGCATTTTATTACAAAAGACACTTTAGCAAGTACAATGTCAGTATATGATATCAAAACAATGTCAAAATAGCCACTCAGTTTACAAACATTAATTGATATTGGTGAAATAGATATAACAGATTTTTAATTGTCTATAGAAAAGGAGCTAACAAGGGTGTCAGGCCCTAATAGTTCTACTCAATTCTTTGGAGCCATTTCTAGCATAAGGGGAAAGAGAAAACTTTTCTTTCTTTATATGTTTTCATGATGTAGCTAATACTCAAAAGTAAAGCTATGTTCACTCATTTTATTACGTGTCAAAAGATCTTATGCCTACTCTTTTAGACAAAAATCACAGCAAATTTCAAATTTGCTTTTTATCAAACAAAACTTTTCATTTTGAAATAATTCTAGATAAACAGGAAGTTGCAAAAATAGTATAGAGAGGTCCTTTGTAACCTTCCTTCCCTTTTGTCTAATGTTTACATGTTACAAAAGTATAGTCGAATATCAAAACCAGGAAATTGACACTGGTACAATAGGTGCATATAGTTCAATGTCATTTTATCACCCACCATCACAATCAAAATACAGAACCATTCCATTGCCACAAAGACGTCCCTTGTGCATGAAACCCCTTTTTTCGAATTTGCTTTCACATGAACAAAAGTGCTTTTAAGATTTCCTACAGAAAAAAAATGTTCGCTTATCACAGTTTAAACAAAAAAGCATTTCTACTTTATTTAAATTTGTCTTTCCTCCCTCTTTCTTTTCTTTCTTTTATTTTCTTTTAAATTTGTCTTTCTTCCCTCTTTCTTTTCTTTCTTTTATTTTCTAAGTGTCACCATACTTAGTAGATCTGGTTTCATGTTGAGAGAGGCAATAAAAAATGTATATACAGCTAGATTCTGGGGCACCTGCATTTCTGGCCCCGTATTTTTCTCTAGCTTTCTGCCTTGGGTTTTCATTGCCTCATATCTAAAATGAGGAGTCAGAGCAGTCAATCTCCCAGGTCCAACTCTATTTTAAAACCCACACTTGATTCAATGATATCATACCAGTCTTTTAACAATTTCAAACAAAGAACACAAAGGAACCAAAATTTCACTGAGTGTCAAAAATAGAAAGCTGATAAAATGTGACAAAATAGTCTGGCATTAGGGAGCTTCCATCCATGGGCTGCTGGGCTTTGGTTGTTTTCATTTGCTGGATTTTTCTCTGTCACTGGAGCAGCTGCAGGAATTCAAGTGCCCTGGACAGACTGCATAACAGGCATTAGGAGACATCCCTGATTATCCCTGACAGGCAGGCTGGGAACTTTTCTGGGAAAATTCAAAGGCTGGACATGAGCTACTTGATCTGGAGGAGTCATTAGCGGTCGAAGAATAATGCTGGCTACTTTCAGGCACACAAAACCCCAACCACTTTGGCCCTGATCTCCATGACCGCAATAGATTTTTGGAAAGTGTGAGATTAAATTCATTTCCTAGTTCCAATGAAGATATAAAACTGAGTGTTATAAAGTGAGTTGTCAGTAAAAATGAAATGGGGAACTGGAGATAGTAAGTGGTCCCTACAATGGATGTCTCTAAAGTCAATGAGAAAAAAAAAAACGATGAGCATTAAGGCAATATCAAGACGCAAAATGAAGTTGGACATAACGCATCCTCACAGAAGGCATGCAAAATACAAGTTTCTAGACACTGATTTAGCCTGAAATGACTTGATTAAATTCAAGTAGCGTGCAATGGATTCCGCGGCTGTGTTGGGGTAGTAATTGTTTTACCATTGTGCTAACCTTCTGGACCACAGCGTTCCAAGTTGCAGATCGGGATGCAGAGTTGGGGCAGGGGGTGTAAAAATCTGGGAAGGTGATCTGGGAGGAAGGGACGACCAGTTGCTATGATATCTATTCCCTAAACCAAAGGCCAGCATTTTTGTTAACTTGGTTTTGATATTTTGTTTTTAATACAGAATCTAGCCACTATTTTAACAGTGTCTAAGAGTCTCAGTGACACGGATATAAAAACACAAGTAGCAAAAACAATGTTCAAGTTCACGTTAATTACCCAAACCACTCTGCTTCTCCACTAAATGGTACACTTATTGTAAAATATTTTTAATTTGAGTATTTCAAAAGGCTTCCAGTTCTCTAAAGCACAAACACTGGTTGCCTTTCTAGGAGGCAGAAAGCAGGTATTTTGACCTCGATTGTGTAAATGGGTAAGCAGAATCAAAGGTGAATGAAGAAAGACTGGTGAAGTGATTCAGTGAAAGTAGAGTTTATGGACACAAACAATTCTGATAATCTGGATTAACAAAACCATTGTGCCAAATCCACAGCAAGGTGGAGGCCGATGCAGTTCTTTAAAAGTTGTCATTTTTATTGGTGGCAAACTTGCTTCTCCTCTGTGCTGGTGCCTCTTAAAAATAAATGATTGATAAAGGAGTTTGTGGTGTTTCAATCAACAATTCAGATGATGACTTATGGATACCTTTAAGTTTTTATTAATTTCCACCATTTCCCCATATTTACTGCAGCCCCATGTTGTGACAAAGTGTGATTCATGGCTAGTGAGAGCTGCATGTGGAAGCCCTTCAGTTCTCAGGGGTTTCACTGACCCTCTCTGGTTTCTGCAGCAAGGTGGTTAGTGTGTGGGAGACCCCAGGAAGCCTATAAACATCCCCACCAGTATTAAGGGAAGAGAGTGTGAGCCTTCTTTCCTGCTTCCCACAGCCCAACTTCTTTCTCCTCTCCAGACTTAAAACTGAGGGGAGGGAGGGAAGTGTTGGGGAAGACATGATAGGTAGTCTCAAAAAGAGTAAAAATTAGAAATCATGACTTTCTTTTATCCCCAAGTCTTCACAACTCAGGTCTCTAGTGATGCCTTTAAATATTTTAATCCATTACTAGCTATTTGTAAAAGAAATTATGCCTAGAAAAATGACAGATGCTTCTAACTGCTTCTAGTTGAAGGGTCTGCATTGAGAAGTATCAGTTCAGGCTTCTTTCAAAAAAGGCAGCGTCATGGTAACCATCCCCAAGAGGTCTCCCTAAATTCTAAAGGCCATGAAAGTACTGTCAGGTAAATGTGGAATGGGTGTTTAGTATGGTTAACATAGTTATAAATACATCAAACTTATATGTACAGTAGAGCTGTATTTGTATATGCTAATTTCATTCATGTCAATTTCCTTTGATTGGTCATTAGGTACAGTACCCATGTTTATTTATACATCTCTATATATGGTAATCAGGGCTTAAAGGGAATATATTCTTCCAATTGAATTGGAGGTTTTTGGTTTATGATCTCTTGACTTCTTAAGTTTATTGCTAGTCAAACACATTTAACGCTGAAGTTTTGCTGCAATAAAATCTGTTTTGCAGGGATCTGCTTATTGCTTCCATTTTTTAAGGGATGCACCCCTGGAAAATTTGGGGCTGTGTGCTCCCCATAATGCTGTGGCAAGACTTGGGACAGGACTGGAAATTCAGGATCTAAACAAACACTTCTAGGCAGTATGTAAGATGGATATTCTGTAATTAAAATTCACTCCACAGCAAAGAGACTGACATTAATGTTGCTGGGTGTTTTCGGTTCTTAGTAATGCAGTCTTTTGGATAGTTATAGTTAATGTGGATGTTAAAAAGAATGACTTATTACTGCAAAATAAACTTCATTTCAGAAATATCTCTTTTACAAATAAAAATTAAGAAAAAAGTTCCATAAATCCAGAAAATAAAACCACTTCTATATTTAGATATTCAGAAATGTTAACTAAGTGCTTAGTAAATGAAGCCAGTTCTATTCATCAGCAAAGAAGGATAACTTTCAGAAATACTTCTACTGCCAATTGTGAGATTGTTCAGAGAGGGAAATAGTCCAAGCAACAATAGTCACTCTTGAAGAAATGGGAACATTTTTGAGCCCTGTTCTTGGAAGAGTGCCAGTCTTGAATATAAAGTTATGTTGAATATGCCAGAACATACACACATAAACGAATTTTTGTCTCAAAGTGTTCACCTTTACTTATTCTGTTTACTGTTTCCTTATTCTGTTTTTACAATTTATAAAACTATATTTGGAGCTGAATTTTGGGGAATGGCCTTTAATATCATGAGACTATCAAGACCATTCACTGCGTTTTTTTGTTTTTTAACATCTTTTCCACATATAATTTGCATGCCATAAACTTTGCCCTTTTAAAATGCATAATTTAATGGTTTCAGTGTATTCACAGAGTGAAGCCATCACCATCATCTATTTATTACTTCAAACTCACAGTATTCTGGGAAACCAGTGTCGGCCTTCAGGAACCCCTAGACGGGAAGCTGTGAAGTGCTAGCAGCAAGGCTTGTTCTGATCAGCCATATTCACTGATAAGGTTTTGTATTTTAAATTTTGTTTTGTTTTATTTTTTTGTACCACTTTGCTGAAATCTCCAGAACATTCCCAAATCTTACTTTACTCTCCATGTATTAGTATTATTTTAGAGACACGGTCTTGCTGTGTCACTCAGGCTGGAGTGGCAGATTGCAGTGGTGCAATCAGAGCTCACTGCAACCTTGAACTCCTAGGCTCAAGGAGTTGCTTAGACTACACGCCTGTAGTAGCCAGGCTACTCCTTGGACTATCTCAGTCTCTTGAGTAGTTTGGACTACAGGCATGCACCACTATGCCTAGCTAATTTTTTAAAAATTTTTTGTAGAGATGGGGTCTTCCTGTGCTGTCCAGGCTTGTCTCAAACTCCTGACTCAAGTGATCCTCCTGCCACAGCCTCCCAAAGAGCTGGTATTACAGGTGTGAGCCACCGCACCCAGCCATCCTATACAAAATAGTTTATTTGACATATAATTTGGTTTTTATTTTCCCATGAGGGGATTAATCTTAAACAGTAAATTTTCCATTGGGGTATGAGAACAGAAAAATTCAGGGTACAATACAGATAATTTCCCTGGTTATATAGACTATTTTACCCACTACAGAATAGTTGGGGGTATTCAACAGGGTACTACCACCCCCAAGAATGGAAATAAAGGAAAATCTTGAATTTCTTCAAGAGAAATTCCAGGCACCTAACTAGCCTTGAGAAGTAAATGAGCAACTTCACAAGCAGGAAGGTAATGGTGGATTACAACAATAGCCAAAAAATGTTGGAGTCACAGGATGTATGGTTCCCTATAGAAACTAATGATAACATTTTAACATATGTCCCTGAGTAGTTTTTCAGGAAATCTAGATCCCTACCAAATGGATCCACTGGCACACAGACCTCCATTAAGAGGGAACTGAGGCTGAACGCTGACTGCCTTTCTTTGTCCTACATTTCTTCCTGAGGCACCTGGATATCACGCCCAAGGGCCAGATCTAACATTCTTTTCTGCTAACTCCAAGTCTTAGGCAAAACTTCCCTTTCTTAACCAATAGCAAATCAGAAAATATTTGAATCTACCTATGGTCTGTAAGCCCCCACTTCAAGATATTCCACCTTTTCAGGTCAAACCAGTACATAGCCTCCATGTATTAATTTGTGACTTTGCCTGTAATGTCTATCTCCCTGTCTTTAAAAATCCTTACATGTAAGACATCAGGGAGTTCAGGTCTTAAGCATGAGCTGTTTGATTCTCTTTGCTTGGTGCTCTGCAATAAATACCTGACTGTCTGTGGCTGCAAATCCTAGTGTCAGTGTTTAGCTTTGCTATGCCAAGCAGGTGGACACAAGTTTGGTAACATTACCCATTAACTTAGAGAAAGTTTCTTTTGCTTGTAGGTTTGGTTTGTGGCTTTTTTTGTTTTGTTTTGTTTTGTTTTTGTTTTTTGGCTAACTAAACTTTCAGGATATTAAAAAATGTTAAGATTAAATTCTACTTACAGAGGTGGGCAGGTCCTTTCACTGTAATTCTCACACTTCGACTCCCCAAAGGAACAGCTATTACATTTTCTTCTCCTGGGAAAGAACAGAACACAACTGCAATAAAACCAGTACACTAAAGGCCTATGAAAATGATCAAGTCAATCAAAACTGGGGGCATCTGCAAAGTATTCTTAACTATATTTCATTCCTATAATCCTAGCACTTTCGGAGGCTGAAGCGGGCAGATCACTTGAGGTCAGGAGTTCCAGAGCAGCCTGGCCAACATGGTGAAACCCCATCTCTACTGAAAAGACAAAAATTAATCAGGCGTGATGGCGCATGCCTGTAGTCCCAGCTAACCGGCAGGCTGAGGCAGAAGACTCGCTGGAACCTAGGAAGTAGAGTCTGCAGTGAGCTGAGAACATGCCACTGGACTCCTGGGCAACAGAGTAAGATTCTGTCTGAAGAAAAAAAAAACAGGAAATCCTTGGAAATCACTAACTATGTGTAAAGCAGATGAATATTACATAATTTCATTTAAATACACCCTTAAATAACATTAAAGAAACGTTTAAAGTAAATGCACTGCCTACTACCTCAATTGCCTTTACTCTAATGACCCAATCCATGTGCTTTGATGAGGGTCTGCAAACTGTGGCCCCTAGGCCAAATCTACTCACACCTCTTCATTCATTCATTTAAGGCTGTTTGTGCTCTTCAAGGTAGAATTGAGTTGTAGTAATGAGACCATATGGCTCAATAACACTAAAATATTTACTGTACTATCTGACTTTTCACAGAAAAATTTCATGATCCTTGGCATAGACAATTACCTACTGGAAATCCTGGTCCTCATAGATGTTTTTTCACACTGCTATACGCTCTGATAATTTAATTTTTGTGTTCACATAATAATCAAAGCTCATGTATGATATTGTATCCCACTAGTTCCCTATCTGAACATTGTCTGTTTCTAAATGAAACTAGAACATTATTAACGCTACGAATTACTTCAAGCATATGTTTTTGTCTAACTTACACAAAACAATTTTTTTTGGATAAACTCTCCAGAGTGAAAGTAGTGAAGCAAAGGTATCAATGTATTGATTGACTAGTTTGCAAGTTTTTATTAAATAGAAATACCTGTTTAAAATTAAAAATTAGAAAATGCAGGGGGGGCACCCAAGATGGCTGAATAGGAACAGTTCCAGCCTCTAGCTCCCAGCGTGAGTGACACACAAGACGGGTGATTTCTGCATTTTCAACTGAGGTACCAGGTTCATCTCACTGGGGCATGTTGGACAGTCAGTGCTGGTCCGCAGGTGCAGCCCAACCAGCGAAAGCTGAAGCAGGGCAAGGCATCACCTCACCTGGGAAGCACAAGGGGGAAGGGAATTCCTTTTCCTAGCCAAAGGAAATTGAGACACACAACACCTGGAAAATCAGGTAACTCCCACCCTAATAGTGTGCTTGATCAAGGGTCTTAGCAAAAGGCACACCAGGAGATTATATCCCACACCTGGCCGGGAGGGTCCCATGCCCACAGAGCCTCCCTCATTGCTAGGACAGCACTCCGAGATCTAACTGCAAGGCGGCAGCGAGGCTGGGGGAGGGGTGCCTGACATTGCTGAGGCTTAAGTAGGTAAACAAAGCTGCCGGGAAGCTCGAAGTGGTTGGAGCCCACCATAGCTCAAGGAGGTCTGCCTGCCTCTGTAGACTCCACCTCTGGGGACAGGGCATAGGTAAACAAAAAGCAGCAGAAACCTCTGCAGATGTAAATGTCCCTGTCTGACAGCTTTGAAGAGAGCAGACTGCCTACTCAAGTGGGTCCCTGACCCCTGAGTAGCCTAACTGGGAGACATCCCCCACTAGGTGCAGACCAACACCTCACACGGATGGGTACACCCCTGAGAGGAAGCTTCCAGAGCAAGAATCAGACAGCAACACTCGCTGTTCAGCAATATTCTATCTTCTGCAGCCTCCGTTGCTGATAGCCAGGCAAACAGGGTCTGGAGTGGACATCAAGCAATCTCCAACAGACCTGCAGCTGACGGTCCTGATTGTTAGCAGGAAAACTAACAAACAGAAAGGACACCCACACCAAAACCCCATCAGTACGTCACCATCATCAAAGACCAAAGGCAGATAAAACCGCAAAGATGTGGAAAAAGCAGTGCAGAAAGGCTGGAAATTCAAAAAATCAGAGCACATCTCCCTGTCCAAAGGAACACAGCTCATCACCAGCAATGGAACAAAGCTGGATGGAGAATGACTTTGACGAGTTGAGAGAAGAAGGCTTCAGTCGATCACACTTCTCAGAGCTAAAGGAGGAACTACGTAACCAATGCAAAGAAACTAAAAACGTTGAAAAAATAATGGATGAATGGATAACTAGAATAATCAATGTGGAGAAGACCTTAAAAGAACTGATAGAAATGAAAACCATGATACAAGAACTACATCACAAATGCACAAGCTTCAGTAACTGACTCGACAAACTGGAAGAAAGAGTATCAATGATTGAAGATCGAATGAATGAAATGAAGCAAGAAGACAAGTGTAGAGAAAAAAGAGTAAAAAGAAATGAACAAAGCCTCCAAGAAATATGGGATTATGTGAAAAGACCAAATCTACGTACGATTGGTGTGCCTGAAAAGTGATGGGAAAAATGGAACCAAGTTGGAAAACACTCTGCATGATATCATCCAGGAGAACTTCCCCAACCAAGTGAGGCAGGCCAACATTCAAATTCAGGAAATACAGGGAACACCACAAAGATACACCTCGAGAAGAGCAACTCCAAGACACAACTGTCAAATTCACCAAAGTTGAAATGAAGGAAAAAATGTTAAGGGCAGCCACAGAGAAAGGTCGGGTCACCCACAAAGGGAAGCCCATCACTAACAGCAGATCTCTTGGCAGAAACTCTACAAACCAGAAGAGAGTGGGGGCCAATATTCAACATTCTTAAAGAAAAGAATTTTAAACCCAGAATTTCATATCCAGCCAAACTAAGTTTCATAAGTGAAGGAGAAATAAAATCCTTTACAGATAAGCAAATGCTTAGAGATTTTGTTACCGCCTGGCCTGCTCTACAAGAGACCCTGAAGGAAGCACTAAACATGGAAAGGAACAACCGGTACCAGCCATTGCAAAAACATGCTAAAACGTAAAGTTCATCAATACTAGGAAGAAACTGCATCAACTAACGAGCAAAATAATCAGCTAATATCATAATGACAGGATCAAGTTCACACATAACAATATTAACCTTAAATGTAAATGGACTAAATGGTCCAATTAAAAGACACAGACTGGCAAACTGGATAAAGAGTCAAGACTCATCAGTTTGTTGTATTCAGGAGACCCATCTCACATGCAGAGACACATTGGCTCAAAATAAAGGGATGGAGGAAGATCTACCAAGCAAATGGAAAACAAAAAAAAAGCAGGGGTTGCAATCCTAGTCCTGTTAAAACAGACTTTAAACCATCAAAGATCAAAAGAGACAAAGAAGGCCATTACATAATGGTAAATGGATCAATTCAACAGGAAGAGCTAACTATCCTAAATATATATGCACCCAATACAGGAGCACCCAGATTCATAAAGCAAGTCCTTAGACACTTACAAAGAGACTTAGACACCCATACAATAATAATGGGAGACTTTAACACCCCACTGTCAACATTAGACAGATCAACGAGACAGAAAGTTAACAAGGATATCCAGGAATTGAATTCAACTCTGCACCAAGCGGACCTAATAGACACCTACAGAACTCTCCACCTCAAATCAACAGAATATACATCCTTCTCAGCACCACATCGCACTTATTCCAAAACTCACCACATACTTGAAAGTAAAGCACTCCTCAGCAAATGTACAAGAACAGAAATTATAACAAACTGTCTCTCAGACCACAGTGCAATCAAACTAGAACTCAGGACTAAGAAACTCAATCAAAACCGCTCAACTACTTGGAAACTGAACAACCTGCTCCTGAATGAATACTGGGTACATAAGGAAATGAAGGCAGAAATAAAGATGTTCTTTGAAACCAATGAGAACAAAGATACAACATACCAGAATCTCTGGGACACATTTAAAGCAGTGTGTAGAGGGAAATTTGTAGCACTAAATGCCCACAAGAGAAAGCTGGAAAGATCTAAAACTGACACTCTAACTTCACAATTAAAAGAACTAGAGAAGCAAGAGCAAACACATTCAAAAGCTAGCAGAAGGCAAGTAATAACGAAGATCAGAGCAGAACTGAAGGAGACAGAGACACAAAAAAAACCCTCCAAAAAATCAATGAATCCAGGGACCAGTTTTTTGAAAAGATCAACAAAATTGACAGATCACTAGTAAGACTACTAAAGAAGGAAAGAGAGAAGAATCAGGTAGATGCAATAAAAAATGATAAAGGGGATATCACCACCGACCCCACAGACATACAAACAACCATCAGAGAATACTATAAACACCTCTATGCAAATAAACTAGAAAACCTAGAAGAAATGGATAATTTCCTGGACACTTATACTCTCCCAAGACTAAACCAGGAATAAATTGAATCCCTGAATAGGCCAAGAGCAGGTTCCGAAATTGAGGCAATAATTAATAGCCTACCAACTAAAAAAAGTCCAGGACCAGATGGATTCACAGCTGAATTCTACCAGAGACACAAGGAGAAGCTGGCACCATTCTGTCTGAAACTATTCCAATCAATAGAAAAAGAGGGAATCTTCCCTAACTCATTTTATTGGGCCAACATCATCCTCATACCAAAACCTGGCAGAGACACAACAAAAAAAAGAGAATTTTAGACTAATATCACTGATGAACATCGATGCAAAAATCCTCAATAAAATTCTGGCAAACCGGATCCAGCAGCACATCAAAAAGCTTATCCACCATGATCAAGTGGGCTTCATCCCTGGAATGCAAGGCTGGTTCAACATTCGCGAATCAATAAACATAATCCAGCATATAAACAGAACCAAAGACAAGAACCACATGATTATCTCAATAGATGCAGAAAAGGCCTTTGACGGAATTCAACAGCTCTTCATGCTAAAAACGCTCAATAAATTCGGTATTGATGGAACATATCTCAAAATCATAAGAGCTACTTATGACAAACCCACAGCCAATATCATCCTGAATGGGCAAAAACTGGAAAAATTCCCTTTGAAAACTGGCACAAGACAGGAATGCCCTCTCTCACCACTCCTATTCAACATAGTGTTGGAAGTCATGGCTAGGGAAATCAGGCAAGAGAAAGAAATAAAGGGTATTCCATTAGGAAAAGAAGAAGTCAAATTGTCCCTGTTTGCAGACGACATGATTGCATATTTAGAAAACCCCATCGTCTCAGCCCAAAATCTCCTTAAGCTGATAACAAACTTCAACAAAGTCTCAGGATACAAAATCAATGTGCAAAAATCACAAGCATTCTTATACACCAGTAACAGACAAACAGAGAGCCAAATCATGAATGAACTCCCATTCACAATAGCTTCAAAGAGAATAAAATACCTAGGAATCCAACTTACAAGGGATGTAAAGGACCTCTTCAAGGAGAACTACAAACCACTGCTCAGTGAAATAAAAGAGGACACAAACAAATGGAAGAACATACCATGCTCATGGAGAGGAAGAATCAATATTGTGAAAATGGCCATACTGCCCAAGGTAATTTATAGATTCAATGCCATCCCCATTAAGATACCAATGACTTTCTTCACAGAATTGGAAAAAACTGCTTTAACACGGAACCAAAAAAGACCACGCATTGCCAAGATAATCCTAAGCCAAAAGAACGCAGCTGGGTGCATCACACTACCTGACTTCAAACTATACTACAAGGCTACAGTAACCAAAACAGCATGGTACTGGTACCAAAACAGAGATATAGACGAATGAAACAGAACAGAGCCTTCAGAAATAATACCACACATCTACAGTCATTAGATCTTTGACAAACCTGATAAAAACAAGAAATGGAGAAAGGATTCCCTATTTAATAAATGGTGCTGGGAAAATTGGCTAGCCATAAATAGAAAGCTGAAAATGGATCCTTTCCTTACTCCTTATACAAAAATTAATTCAAGATGGATTAGAGACTTAAATGTTAGACCAAAAACCATAAAAACCCTAGAAGAAAACCTAGGTAATACCATTCAGGACATAGGCATGGGCAAGGACTTCATGTCTAAAACACCAAAAGCAATGGCAACAAAAACAAAAATTGACAAATGGGATCTCATTAAACTAAACAGCTTCTGCACAGCAAAAGCAACTACCATCAGAGTGAACAGGCAACCTACAGAATGGGAGAAAATTTTTGCAATCTACTCATCTGACAAAGGGCTAATATCCAGAACCTACAAAGAACTCAAACAAATTTACAAGAAAAAAACCAAACAACCCCATCAAAAAGTGGGCAAAGGATATGAACAGACATTTCTCAAAAGAAGATATTCATACAGCCAACAGACACATGAAAAAATGCTCATCATCACTGGCCATCAGAGAAATACAAATCAAAATCACAATGAGATACCATCTCACACCAGTTAGAATGGCAATCATAAAAAAATCAGGAAACAACAGGTTCTGGAGAGGATGTGGAGAAATAGGAACACTTTTACACTGTTGGTGGGACTGTAAACTAGTTCAACCATTGTGGAAAACAGTGTGGCAATTCCTCAAGGATCTAGAACTAGAAAACCATTTGACCCAGCCATTCCATTACTGGATATATACCCAAAGGATTATAAATCATGCTGCTATAAAGACACATGCACACGTATGTTTATTACGGCACTATTCACAATAGCAAAGACGTGGAATCAACCCAAATGTCCATCAGTGACAGACTGGATTAAGAAAATGTGGCACATATACACCATGGAATACTATGCAGCCATAAAAAAGGATGAGTTTGTGTTCTTTGTAGGGACATGGATGCAGCTGGAAACCATCATTCTCAGCAAACTATCGCAAGAACAGAAAACAAAACAGCACATGTTCTCACTCACAGGTGGGAATTCAACAATGAGATCACTTGGACACAGGAAGGGGAACCTCACACACCGGGGCCTATTGTGGGGTGGCAGAGGGGGGAGGGATAACATTAGGGGATATACCTAATGTAAATGACGAGTTAATGGGTGCAGCACACCAAGCTGGCACATGTATACATATATAACAAACCTGCATGTTTTGCACATGTATCCTAGAACTTAAAGTATAATAATAATAAAAAAAGAAAATGCAGATAAACAAAAATACAAAATAAAGCTTTTTCTAATCCTACTGCCCAGAGATAATCACTTCTAACTCTTTGAGGAATGTCCATTCCAGATTTTTTGTTTGTTTTTAACATGTATACATGTAAAAGGAAAGACTGAACCATACCTAAATATCCATCAATATGGGAAAGATTACATAAACAAGAACATCCATACTAAGGAATACTCTACAGTTGATAAAAGTAATGATAAGGAGCTATAAGACCTGATATGGAAAGCCTGCCAATATATACACTGAAGATTTAAAAAAGGAAGGTTAAAAAATAGGGCAGTGGTATCTTGAATATGACACTAAAAGCCCAGGAAACACATGAAAAAAAGACCAAATTTGACCAAATCAAAATTAAACGTTTGTACACAAAAGGACACTATGAATAAAGTGAAGAAGAAACCACAGAATGGGGGAAAACATTTGCAAATCACTTCTTAGAAAGGGGTTATTATCTACAATATATAAAGAATGCTTATAACTCAACAACAACAAAAACAACCCATTCAATAAAAAGGACAAAAGGACTCGGATTTCTCCAAAACAGCTATACAAATGGCCAATAAGCACACATGAAAATGCTCAATATCCAGGTTACCCGGGGGGCGGAGCAAGATGGCCGAATAGGATCAGCTCCAGTCTCCAGCTCCCAGCGCGAGCGACACAGAAGAATGGTGATTTCTGCATTATCAACTGAGGTACTGGGTTCATCTCACTGGGGAGTGCCGGACGATCGGTGCTGGTCAGCTGTTGCAGCCCGACCAGCGAGAGCTGAAGCAGGGCGAGGCATCCCCTTACCTGGGAAGTGCAAGGGGAAAGGGAATCCCTTTTCCTAGCCAGGGGAACTGAGACACACAACACCTGGAAAATCGGGTAACTCTCACCCCAATACTGCACTTTAAGCAAACGGGCACACCAGGAGATTATATCCCACACCTGGCCGGGAGGGTCCCATGCCCACAGAGCCTTCCTCATTGCTAGCACAATAGTCTGCGATCTAACCGCAAGGCAGCAGCCAGGCTGGGGGAGGGGCGCCCGCCATTGCTGAGGCTTAAGTAGGTAAACAAAGCCCTGGGAAGATCGAACTGGGTGGAGCTCACAGCAGCTCAAGGAGGCCTGCCAGTCTCTGTAGACTCCACCTCTGGGGACAGGGCATAGCTAAACAACAACAACAACAACAAAAGCAGCAGAAACCTCTGCAGACACAAGCGACTCTGTCTGACAGCTTTCAAGAGAGCGGTGGATCTCCCAACATGGAGGTTGAGATCTGAGAACAGACAGAGTGCCTGCTCAAGTGGGTGCCTGACCCCTGAGTAGCCTAACTGGGAGACATCCTCCACTAGGGGCAGACCGAAACCCCACACCTCAGACGGTGGAGTACACCCCTGAGAGGAAGCTTCCAAAGCAAGAATCAGACAGGTACACTCACTGTTCAGCAATATTCTATCTTCTGCAGCCTCTGCTGCTGACACCCAGGCAAACAGGGTCTGGAGTGGACCTCAAGCAATCTCCAACAGACCTACAGCTGAGGGTCCTGACTGTTAGAAGGAAAACTAACAAACAGGAAGGACACCCACACCAAAACCCCATCAGTACGTAACTATCATCAAAGACCAGAGGCAGATAAAACCACAAAGATGGGGAAAAAGCAGTGCAGAAAAGCTGGAAATTCAAAAAATAAGAGCGCATCTCCCCCTCCAAAGGAACGCAGCTCATCGCCAGCAACGGATCAAAGCTGGACGGAGAATGACTTTGACGAGATGAGAGAAGAAGGCTTCAGTCCATCAAACTTCTCAAAGCTAAAGGAGGAATTACGTACTCAGCGCAAAGAAACTAAAAAGCTTGAAAAAAGAGTGGAAGAATTGATAACCAGAATAATTAATGCAGAGAAGGCCATAAACGAACAGAGATGAAAACCATGACACGAGAAATAAGTGACAAATGCACAAGCTTCAGTAACAGACTCGATCAACTGGAAGAAAGAGTATCAGCGATTGAGGATCAAATGAATGAAATGAAGCGAGAAGAGAAATCTAAAGAAAAAAGAAGAAAAAGAAATGAACAAAGCCTGCAAGAAGTATGGGATTATGTAAAAAGATCAAATCTACGTCTGATTGGGGTGCCTGAAAGTGAGGGGGAAAATGGAATCAACTTGGAAAACACTCTTCAGGATATCATCCAGGAGAACTTCCCCAAACTAGTAGGGCAGGCCAACATTCAAATTCAGGAAATACAGAGAACGCCACAAAGATACTCCTCGAGAAGAGCAACTCCAAGACACATAATTGCCAGATTCACCAAAGTTGAAATGAAGGAAAAAATGTTAAGGGCAGCCACAGAGAAAGGTCAGGTTACCCACAAAGGGAAGCCCATCAGACTAACAGCAGATCTCTCGGCAGAAACTCTCCAAGCCAGAAGAGAGTGGGGGCCAATATTCAACATTCTTAAAGAAAAGAATTTTAAACCCAGAATTTCATATCCAGCCAAACTAAGTTTCATAAGTGAAGGAAAAATAAAATCCTTTACAGATAAGCAAATGCATAGAGATTTTGTCACCACCAGGCCTGCCTTACAAGACACCCTGAAGGAAGCACTAAACATGGAAAGGAACAACCGGTACCAGCCATTGCAAAAACATGCCAAAATGTAAAGACCATCGAGGCTAGGAAGAAACTGCATCAACTAACGAGCAAAATAACCAGTTAATATCATAATGGCAGTATCAAGTTCACACATAACAATATTGACCTTAAATGTAAATGGACTGAATGCTCCAATTAAAAGACACAGACTGGCAAATTGGATAAAGACTCAAGACCCATCAGTCTGCTGTATTCAGGACCCATCTCACATGCAGAGACATACATAGGCTCAAAACAAAGGGATGGAGGAAGATCTACCAAACAAATGGAGAACAAAAAAAAGCAGGGGTTGCAATACTAGTCTCTGATAAAACAGACTTTAAACCATCAAAGATCAAAAGAGACAAAGAAGGCCATTACATAATGGTAAAGGGATCAATTCAACAGGAAGAGCTAACTATCCTAAATATATATGCACCCAATACAGGAGCACCCAGATTCATAAAGCAAGTCCTTAGACACTTACAAAGAGACTTAGACTCCCATACAATAATAATGGGAGACTTCAACACCCCACTCTCAACATTAGACAGATCAACGAGACAGAAAGGTAACAAGGATATCCAGGAATTGAACTCATCTCTGCAGCAAGGAGACCTAATAGACATCTACAGAACTCTCCACCTCAAATCAACAAAATATACATTCTTCTTAGCACCACATCACACTTATTCCAAAATTGACCACATAATTGGAAGTAAAGCACTCCTCAGCAAATGTACAAGAACAGAAATTATAACAAACTGTCTCTCAGACCACAGTGCACTCAAACTAGAACTCAGGACTAAGAAACTCAATCAAAACCGCTCAACTGCATGGAAACTGAATACCCTGCTGCGGAATGACTACTGGGTACACAACGAAATGAAGGTAGAAATAAAGATGTTCTTTGAAACCAATGAGAACAAAGATACAACATACCAGAATCTCTGGGACACATTTAAAGCAGTGTGTAGAGGGAAATTTGTAGCACTAAATGCCCACAAGAGAAAGCAGGAAAGATCTAAAATTGACACTCTAACATCACAATTAAAAGAACTAGAGAAGCAAGAGCAAACACATTCAAAAGCTAGCAGAAGGCAAGAAATAACGAAGAACAGGGCAGAACTGAAGGAGATAGAGACACAAAAAAACCTCCAAAAAATCAATGAATCTAGGAGTTGGTTTTTTGAAAAGATCAACAAAAATGACAGACCACTAGCAAGACTAATAAAGAAGAAAAGAGAGAAGAATCAAATAGACGCAATAAAAAGTGATACAGGGGATATCACCACCGACCCCACAGAAATACAAACAACCATCAGAGAATACTATAAACACCTCTACGCAAATAAACGAGAAAATCTAGAAGAAATGGATAATTTCCTGGACACTTACACTCTCCCAAGACTAAACCAGGAAGAAGCTGAATCCCTGAATAGGCCAAGAGCAGGTTCCGAAATTGAGGCAATAATTAATAGCCTACCAACTAAAAAAAGTCCAGGACCAGATGGATTCACAGCTGAATTCTACCAGAGGTACAAGGAGGAGCTGGTACCATTCCTTCTGAAACTATTCCAATCAATAGAAAAAGAGGGAATCTTCCCTAACTCATTTTATGAGGCCAACATCATCCTGATACCAAAGCCTGGCAGACACACAAGAAAAAAAGGAGAATTTTAGACCAATATCCCTGATGAACATCGATGCAAAAATCCTCAATAAAATACTGGCAAACCGGATCCAGCAGCACATCAAAAAGCTTATCCACCATGATCAAGTTGGCTTCATCCTGGGATGCAAGGATCCTGGTTCAACATACGCAAATCAATAAACATAATCCAGCATATAAACAGAACCAAAGACAAAAACCACATGATTATCTCAATAGATGCAGAAAAGGCCTTTGACAAAATTCAACAGCCCTTCATGCTAAAAACTCTCAATAAATTCGGTATTGATGGAATGTATCTCAAAATCATAAGAGCTATTTATGACAAACCCACAGCCAATATCATACTGAATGGGCAAAAACTGGAAAAATTCCCTTTGAAAACTGGCACAAGACAGGGATGCCCTCTCTCACCACTCCTATTCAACATAGTGTTGGAAGTCATGGCTAGGGAAATCAGGCAAGAGAAAGAAATAAAGGGTATTCCGTTAGGAAAAGAGGAAGTCAAATTGTCCCTGTTTGCAGATGACATGATTGTATATTTAGAAAACCCCATCGTCTCAGCCCAAAATCTCCTTAAGCTGATAACAAACTTCAGCAAGGTCTCAGGATACAAAATTAATGTGCAAAAATCACAAGCATTCTTATACACCAGTAACAGACAAACAGAGAGCCAAATCAGGAATGAACTTCCATTCACAATTGCTTCAAAGAGAATAAAATACCTAGGAATCCAACTTACAAGGGATGTAAAGGACCTCTTCAAGGAGAACTACAAACCACTGCTCAGTGAAATCAAAGAGGGCACAAACAAATGGAAGAACATACCATGCTCATGGATAGGAAGAATCAATATCGTGAAAATGGCCATACTGCCCAAGGTAATTTATAGATTCAATGCCATCCCCATTAAGATACCAATGACTTTCTTAACAGAATTGAAAAAAACTGCTTTAAAGTTCATATGGAACCAAAAAAGAGCCCACATCTCCAAGACAATCCTAAGTCAAAAGAACAAAGCTGGAGGCATCACGCTACCTGACTTCAAACTATACTACAAGGCTACAGTAACCAAAACAGCATGGTACTGGTACCAAAACAGAGATATAGACCAATGGAACAGAACAGAGTCCTCAGAAATAATACCACACATCTACAGCCATTTGATCTTTGATAAACCTGAGAAAAACAAGAAATGGGGAAAGGATTCCCTATTTAATAAATGGTGCTGGGAAAATTGGCTAGCCATAAGTAGAAAGGTGAAAATGGATCCTTTCCTTACTCCTTATATGAAAATTAATTCAAGATGGATTAGAGACTTAAATGTTAGACCTAAAACCATAAAAACCCTAGAAGAAAACCTAGGTAATACCATTCAGGACATAGGCATGGGCAAGGACTTCATGTCTAAAACACCAAAAGCAAGGGCAACAAAAACCAAAATTGACAAATGGGATCTAATTAAGCTAAAGAGCTTCTGCACAGAAAAGGAAACTACCATCAGAGTGAACAGGCAACCTACAGAATGGGAGAAAATTTTTGCAATCTACTCATCTGACAAAGGGCTAATATCCAGAACCTACAAAGAACTCAAACAAATTTACAAGAAAAAAACCAAACAACCCCATCAAAAAGTGGGCAAAGGATATGAATAGATATTTCTCAAAAGAGGACATTCATACAGCCAACAGACACATGAAAAAATGCTCATCATCACTGGCCATCAGAGAAATGCAAATCAAAACCACAATGAGATACCATCTCACACCACTTAGAATGACAATCATTCAAAAGTCTGGAAACAACAGGTGCTGGAGTGGATGTGGAGAAAGAGGAACACTTTTACACTGTTGGTGGGATTGTAAACTTGTTCAACCATTATAGAAAACAGTATGGCGATTCCTCAAGGATCTAGAACTAGAAGTACCATATGACCCAGCCATCCCATTACTGGGTATATACCCAAAGGATTATAAATCATGCTGCTATAAAGACACATGCACACGCATGTTTATTGCGGCACTATTCACAATAGCAAAGACTTGGAATCAACCCAAATGTCCATCAGTGACAGACTGGATTAAGAAAATGTGGCACATATACACCATGGAATACTATGCAGCCATCAAAAAGGATGAGTTTGTGTCCTTTGTAGGGACATGGATGCAGCTGGAAACCATCATTCTCAGCAAACTATCACAAGAACAGAAAACCAAACACCGCATGTTCTCACTCATAGGTGGGAACTGAACAATGAGATCACCTGGACTGGGGAAGGAGAACATCACACACCGGGGCCTATCACGGGGAGGTGGGAGGGGGGAGGGATTGCATTGGAAGTTATACCTGATGTAAATGACGAGTTGATGGGTGCTGACGAGTTGATGGGTGCAGCACACCAACATGGCACAAGTATATATATGTAACAAACCTGCACGTTATGCACATGTACCCTAGAACTTAAAGTATAATTTAAAAAAAAAAGAAAATGCTCAATATCTATAATTATTAGGGAACTGAAAATCAAAACCATAATCAGGTACCACTTTACACCCATTAGGATGAGAATTATACAAAAAAAAATAATAACAAAAGAAGCAGAATGGTGAGGATGTGGAGAAATAAACCCTTGTGAACTGGTGGTGAAAATGTTAAATGGTACAACTACCATGGAAAATAGTAAAGCAAGTCCTCAAGATATTAAACACAGAATTACCATATGATCCAGCAATTCCACCTCTGGGAATATACCCAAAAGAATTGAAAGCAGGGACACAAACAGATATTGGTACATTCACGATCACTGCAGCATTATTCCCAATAGCCAAAAGGAAGAAACAACCCAAGTATCTATCCATGGATGAATGGATAAGGCTGTTTTTGCTCTACAAAAGCAGAATGGAGTCATGGTAATGAAGACCATACAGCTCAATAAACCTAAAATATTTACTGTGCCATCTGGCCTTTCACAGAAAAATTTCGTGATCCTTGGCCTACACAATTACCTACTGGAAATCGTGGTTCTCAGATGTTTGTTTTTTGGTATATACCTACAATGGAATATTATTTAGCTTTTTTAAAAAAAAGGAGAGGGCCAGGCACGGTGGCTCACATCTGTAGTCTTAGAGTTTGCGAGGCCAAGGCGGGAGGATGGCTTGAGCCCAGGAGTTCAAGACCAACGCAGGCAACATAGAGAAACCTGGTCACTACCAAAAAATTGTATAATTTTTTAAATGTGGGTATGGTGGTGTGTGCCTGTAATCCCAGCTACTTGGGAGTCTGGGGTTGGAGGATTACTTGAGCCCAGGAGGTTGAGGCTGCAGTGAGCTATAATCAACCCATTGCACTCCAGTCTGGGTAACACAGTGAGAGCTTGCCTCAGAAAAAAAAAGGAAAGGAAATGACGCATACTACAACATCAGTCATTTTAAGAATGCTAGCAACCAGCTCATCATTTTGAAAACTGGTGAGTAAAGAAAATATTAATGCATTCATCATGCTTTGTTGTTTTTCTTTTGTTTTGTTTTGTTTTTGTTTTTTGAGACAGGGTCTCACTCTGTCACCCAGGCTGGAGTGCAGTGGCCTGATCTAGGCTCACTGCAGCCTCCACCTCTTGGGCTCAAGTGATCCTCCCAACTCAGCCTCCTGAGTAGCTGGGGCTATAGTTGTGTGCCAGCATGCCTGGCTAATTTTTGAATTTTTTGTAGAGACTAATTTAAACAAACAAGCAAAAGTGATAAAGACTTCTGAAAAATCCTCTCCTCCATAAAATCAATAAAAACACCAGCAAAAATAGTCAAAACCAACATTTTTAAAACTCTGGAAAATAACTAAACACTTGCAACAATCTGAGCAGTAATTATCAAAGAAAAGTGCTCAGTAAGAACTGTGAGTTCTGTGGCATGCTAAGCTGCCTATTCTCATCTCCCCCATTCTCCACCTCCATGGTAACCTTGAAAACAACAGCCCGTAATCACAGAGCACACCAGCAGCCTGGCAGACTCTGCAGGGGTAAAATGGGTTTGGAGCTCCTTCAATGCCCAATTCCCAATTATTATTTGACCTGTGTAGTGGTTCCCTGGAAGACTTCACTCACAAAGGTGTCTTTGGTTTATCTAACTAGGAGTTTGCCCAGTGTAAACAGCTTTTCCCCAGGAGGCATTTGTCCAAAACAATCAGAGATACTTGTTTAACATTGAGGCTGCATGAAGTGGTGAATAACAATTGGGGAAAACAATAAGCTAACCAAAAAGCTGGGAATGAGATGTCCACAGGTGGCCTTGAAAAACTCCAACATATTCCTGAAAATCTAGAAGACCGCATGTCTACGTGAGGCTCTGCGTATGCCAGAGCTTTGTGCATGCCCAGAAATGACCTGAGAAGGTCCTAAGCTATCATCTATGGCTAACCTACAGACTCTGAGGAAGCAGGAAGTAAAGGCTAGAACAAAGTTGTCAACTACCTTGGCTGAGTGTTGAAGGTGTACCCCAACACAGACACATATGTGCACGCACACACACACACACACACACAGCCCACCGAAAATAACCAAGTCTCCCATGAAAAGCCAGGTAATGCCAGGTCTGGGTTAGGGAAAATTCAAGGTGGGCTTGGAACACCTGTTGCTCTAGAAACCAAGGCAATGTCTAAAATTCAATGGAATTATGACAAGACAGTTTAAAGTGTTCCCACTGGCTACATTTTGGACAATTTGAAACCTAAAAAGAATATTGTCGATAATATATAAAATATTAAATAAATAAAAATCTCTGAATACAGAGTGAGAAATTTAAAAACAGAACCTTTTTTTAAAAAACAGAAGAATGAGCGAAGAAGGAATGACAGAATTAGAAAATAACCGTTTGCAACTCTCCATGTTAAATACTATTTCAGGCAAGGATCATCAATGTACACTAAAGCCATGGTGTGAAAGATTGTTGCAAGACAGAATATTTACACCTTGTCAAGGTATCACCCTGCAGATTTCTTACAGGGAAACATGGATCTATACAACAGAGTATGTGTAGGTCACCACCTGTGCAAGTAATACTGAGTCAAACTGACACCATGAACTTCCTGATATGATGCAACATAAATCACGCATCACTTTTGATGTGCTGCTGCCACAAATGTTCAATCCAATTCTAATTAAACCTCAGACCTTATTGATCAATTCACAGGTATTATGTGAGGGAGACCAACAAATTAAATGGAAAATGATCAGACAAATCCAGAATATGGGACATGCTACAATACAACTGGAATGAACTCTTTAAGAAGTCAATACCATGAAAAAATAAGCGCATGAAATAAAAGAGACTAAAGAGACAGAAAAACTAAATGCAATGAGTGAGCCTTGACCAGATCAAGGGGAAAAACAACTATAAAAGGAGAAATTTTAACATAGATTGGATATTAGAAAATATTTAGAAATTATAATTTTTTAGGCATACTAGTGAGATGATGTTATAAAGAAGATCCTTATTTTTAGGAGAGTCATGCTAAAGTATTACTGTTTAGAAGTAAGTGTTTTGATATCTGCAAATTAACAAGGCTCAGCTAGCTAGTTGGATGGAGGAATAAGATAAGATAGATACATAGATAGAAGGAAGATAGATAGATAGATAGATAGATAGATAGATAGATAGATAGATAGATATAGAGTGATAGGGATAATGAACCAATGTAGCAAAATATAAGTAATTATTGAATCTAGCTGAAAAAATGTACAGTAGTTAATTGTGTTATTTTATCAACTTTTATGTATGCTTGAAAATTATACACAGTACAATTTTGGGGATGAAACCACATTCCAATGTCACTAACATCTATTTGACACCAAATTCCTAAATAAAATATTTGAAAAGAAAATTTAATCATAAATTTGAATTATGCACTATATACAAATGGAGTTTACCCAATAAATGCTAGTGTTGCTCAAATTTAGGAAACCTACTAATGTAATTTACCATATTAATAGACAAAGTAGAAAAATTTGATTACCTCAAATAAGTTTCCAGCATTTAGTAAAATTCAGTCATGATTCCTGATAAAAATTCTGTATATAAAATAAAGTAAATGTTTGTAACACCATTTACAAATGCCAAGTCATGATTAATATGCTTCACGCGTAAACATTAGAAACACTGCTGTTTAATTGGGGAAATGATGGGATGCCAGTTAGCACCATATGACTTAAGAGTTTTTAAAAGATTATCCAAGGTAGTTAGGCAAGAAAAAGGAGTCTAACCATTAAAAATAAAGAAGAAATTAATATTTAAAAATTATTAGATTTTAGAAATACCAAGAATAATCATTTAGAAAAACAATGGGAGAAAATGCCCCATTTGCAATGGCTAGAAAAAAGACGGAATATGTTGGAATGAACTTTTAAAAAATGGGTACAACTGGCTGTGTGCAGTGGCTCATGCCTGTAATCCTAGCACTTTGGGAGGCTGAGGCGGGTGGATCACCTGAGGTCAGGAGTTCAAGACCAGCCTGGCCAACATGGCAAAACCCTGTCTCTACTAAAAAATACAAAATTTAGCTGGGTGTGGTGGCACGCGCCTGTAATCCCAGCTATTCGGGAGACTGCGGCTGGAGAATCACTTGAACCCAGGAGGCAAAGGTTGCAGTAAGCCAAGATCGCACCACTGCATTCCAGCCTGGGCGACAGCACGAGACTCCGTTCCCACCCCCCAAAAAATGGGCACAACCTTCAAAAACATTTAAATCTCTCTCACTCAAGACATAAAAAAATGCCTTGAGAAAATCAAAGGAAAATATTAATTCATTTGAAATAAAAATTAAGCAAAATAAAATGTCGAAGAAGGAAAAATTATAATTATAGGCAAAGACTGTTTTCTTAATATCCAGAGTATTTACAAATCAGTAAGAAAAAAACAGAAATTAGCAGGAAAATTGGTCAGACACTTGAAAAACTAGTTCACAGAAAAATCAAAATGTCAAGAAGATTATGAAAAGAGAGAAGAGAAATTACAGTATCATTGAGAACTAAAAGCACATAAAGACATGCTTGCACAAATGTACAAAGATGTTGTAACACAGACAGAAAATCTAAATGCTCATTGATATGAGTCTAGTTAAATAAATTATGTAATATCCTCTTATACCACCAGTTAAAAAACAAGCCAATTGGGTGCAGTGGCTCACACCTGTAATTCCAGCACTTTGAGAGGCTGAGGCGGGTAGATCACTTGAGGTCAGGAGTTCAAGACCAGCCTGGCCAACATGGTGAAACCCTGTCTCTACTAAAAAGTACAAAAATTATCCGGGCATGGTGGCTGGCACCTATAATCCCAGTTACTCAGGAGGCTGAGGCATGAGAATTGCTTGAACCTGGGAGGCGGGGGTTGCAGTGAGCCGAGACCGTACCACTGAACACCAGGCTGGGAGACAGAGTGAGACTCCATCTCAAAAACAAAAAAACAAGCCAACTTATGAGAACTGATAGGCAAAAACCCTCAGTGAATAAGAACAAATTGTAAAAAAAATTATACCTAATGATCCAATTCTGTATACTTCTCAAAATCATAGATGTTTGTATGGAAAGGTGCACACATACACATCCATAGTAAATATCTTAATAGAAGCAACCATTCATACTGTTTAGACCTCTGAAAAGTGGAACTGGTTAGGAGTTTGTGGATGGTAGAAGGTGACTTTTACTTTCCATTTTATATCCTTCTGTGCCATTTGAAGTTTTTATAAGTTTTATAAAAAGCATGTCTTAATTTTACAATATAAATTATCAATATATGTTATGCATCCTCAACCACTTCATCCTCATCCCAGGAAGGACACACTAATATGATAACAGGTGTAATCTCTTGGCAGTGTGACTGAATATGTGATATGTTTGTCAATTTCCTTGCCTGCATATTCTGGATTTTTTACAACAAATATACAGCGCATTATATATGTAATAAAAATTGTTTTGAAAGTACATATAAATTAGAAAGCTTTACTGAACTGAAGAAAACCTATCTGGGCAGATTGGTTGGGCTCTCTTGCAAAATCTTTGTGAATGTAGGCTGTGGTATCTTGGGGAAGCATTTGTCTAGGGATGTGTGTGCGTACATGTGTATATTCCAACCATCTCCCCATTGATAATTACACACTTTAGTGAAACTTTGCAAATCAAACCCCCTTGCCATTGATTTTATCAAAAAGGCTCAAACTTGAGGAAAATGTTCTTCTGGGTGGAGCTGCCTACTATGTAACTCTTGGAGAGAAAGCACACTGCAGAGCACCTAGGCAAAGCTAGGAACAAGGAGCATCCTATAAGGATCATCTCCTAAACTCAAATTCCCTTTCATTTCTGTAACTCTCCATTAAAGTTTGATACATTTGTAGAAGTCTCTGTGATACGCTGATAGGGCAGTACCTCCCAAACATTTTATCTAAATATGAATCATCTAGAAAACTGTTAAAACGGATACCTGCTCCACCCCTAGAAATTCAGATCCAGCAGTTTAGGGTGGAGCCCAAGAATGTGCCCGACCAGCAGCCTCTCAGGTGACGCTGATACTGCTAGACTGTGAGCCACATTTTGAGCAGCATGGGTGCAGGATATAGAGGGGGAGAACTCAAATCATAAAGGGCAGAAAGGGAGGACTGGTCCATAGTCGCAAACTTTTCAGCACTTCTTCACTATACTGCAAGAGATGACCCAGTTCTAGGTCTGACCAGAAATGAAATGAGAATCCTCTGAGGCAGAGGATTTTAAGGAGGGAGGAGCCAGGAGTACCAGGTGCTCTGCAGATGAGGGCTTAAAAGTGCCTTTTGGATGAGCAGTAAAGAGACTGTTAATGTGCTTTGCCAAAGAAGTTTCAATCAAGTAGCTGGCACAGGAAACTGTGATCTGAGGAATACATGAGGATGAAAAATTAGAGACAGCAAGTGTAAACAGTATTTTCAAGACTTGGCAGTAAAGAGTAGGTGAAAGATTAGGGTGGTAGCTGGAGACATGATTATGTTTAAAATAGTGTTCTCTATATATATATATAAAATTTAAAAATATTACACACCTATATACATACACATATATAAACATACATGTATATATACACACATATGTATATACACGTATATACATAGACATTTTTAAAATTATACTTATATTTAAGATGGGAGACACCCATTGGTCATATTAACCCTGATAGGAAAGAGAGAGTGAAAGAAGATAAAAGAAAGAGGGGAAGATGGGTGGAGTGAGTTCTCTGAGGACACAGAGGAGCTGGAATGCAGAACACAGATGGAGGGATTAATTAGTCTTGGAAAGGAAGACAGATATTTGTGCCTCTGTAGCGGGAGAAAGCAGGGAACGGATGGGTACAGCTGCAGGGCGAGGTCTCTTCTGATGGTTTCTGTTTTGCTGGGATTTTTTTTTTTTCTAATCTTCCTTGGAGCCTTGCATAGAATCAGTTTTGGTATTAAATGGTGCATGAATGTTTGAAAAGAAAGTATATTCCGTCACCATGCAATGCTCTGTTATCTATTAATGTAACATTAGTAATTATATTGTGCAGATTCTATATGTAATTTTCACTCACTTCAATGTATTAAAATCTCTCAGAAGTTTTACTGATTTCAATTTCATCTTATATAACTACAGGGGATTTTTCTTTACCTATTTTGGTGCAATGGCATTTGGTTCACAAATTCTTTAAACTATTTGTTTTTTGATTATCAACAAAGTACTCATTTTGTATTTTTGCTTGAAATTCTACTTGTACTGATACAAAGACTATTACCCACGCTTTCTGTATCTTGCCCTTTAGAATGGGCCATTCATAAATCGCAGACAAATGGCCTCCTGGTAAAGGCCCCCCTCAGTCTGGAGGTAGACCTAGGGCTGGAGGCGATGATAAAGAGAGGAAGCAATTGTAAGTACAGTAAGAAAGAGCAGGCTGCTGCTTGTGGTTCAGCACAAGCTCAGTATAGACTGCCTGAAACCTCCTATCAGAAGAATGCAGATGGCATTGCCAAGCAGGTCTGATTCTAAGCCTGCTTTGAAATCCTGTACTTTCTAATGGTGTATAAGCCAATTATTGAAAACATATCAGATGGTGGCTGGGCGTGGTGGCTCATGCCTATAAACCCAGGACTTTGGGAGGTTAAGGTAGGAGATCGCTTGAGGTTAGCAGTTTGAGATTAGCCTGGGCAACATAGTGAGACCTTGTCTCAATAAAAAATTTAAAAATAAGCCAGGTGTGGTGGTACAAGCTTGTAGTACCAGCTACTTAAGAGGCTGAGGCAGGAGGATCCCTTGAACCTAGGAGGTCGAGGCTGCAGTGAGCCATGATTATGCCATTGCATTCGGCCTAGGCGACCATGTCTAATTTTAAAAAGAAAATATATAAGATGGAGAGAAAAGGTTTCCTCTCCGTCCCATCCTATGGTGTTGCTAACAGTAGGCTCATGTCTGGGACACCTAGATTTGTTGTTGATGGTGGTAACTGGTTCCTGTTGATCACATTCATTGTTTGGAATTATTTCAAAACTGTCTCACTGAAATTTGGTGGTAAGAGATTCTTGATACTGCTACTCACTGTGCCATCCACGAGAGCTCCTTCTTGTCACTCTTTAAATGCCATTTGCATTATTTTTACTCTACAAACTACTGGGAGAGGCAATATGGTATAGTGGTTATGATCACAGATTCTGGAGCCAGACAACCTGGGTTGGAATGTCAGCACTGCCACTTGCTGTGTGACCTTGGGCAAGTTACTTACCCTCTCTGTGCCTCAGTTACATCTGTGAAATGAGGATAACAGGAATATCTGTTCCAAGGGGTTGTTGTAAGTGTTCAATGAGGTAATATATGTAAAGGGCTTAGAAAAGGCCCTGGTGCCAACTAGCGGTTGGGTAAGTATAAGTTATTATTAAAACCTTGTTGAGCACTTACTATGCCACCAGGCAACATGCTAAGGAACTTGAGATAAATTACCTCATTCATTCTAATGGAAACTCATTTCTACAATTAAGACAATTAAAATTTTACAAGGTTAAAGTGACTTGCCCAAGATCACAGTGTTCCTAAGCATTAGAACCAGGGTAAGGACCCAAAACTACACTTTTAAATCCTTCTACTATGAGACCAAGTGATGCTGTATAAGGCCGGGGGCGGTGGCTCACGCCTGTAATCCCAGCACTTCGAGAGGCCAAGACGGGCGGATCATGAGGTCAGGAGATCGAGACCATCCTGGCTAACACAGTGAAACCCCGTCTCTACTACAAATACAAAAAATTAGCCGGGCGTGGTGGCGGGCGCCTGTAGTTCCAGCTACTCGGGAGGCTGAGGCAGGAGAATGGCATGAACCCAGGAGGCGGAGCTTGCATTGAGCCCAGATTGCACCACTGAACTCTAGCCTGGGCGACGGAGCGAGACTCCGTCTCCAAAAAAAAAAAAAAAAAAAAAAAGTGATGCTGTATAAACTCAAATTCACTCAACACACACAGAGTTTCATTGTATGGGTTTCACTTGTTTGATTTTGCAATCACTGTACTGACCGAAGATTCACTGACTCCCTCCCACACAGAAATGCTCAAGTCCAGCTGTTCCATCAGATTTTTTCTGTGTCTCATTTCCTGTTGGATATCACAGCTTTGCTAAGTAGCAAGATGTACAGGAAATAAATTGTCCACACAATATTAACTAATCAATAAACATCAGTTTCAGCCCAGAAGGACTGTAATTTATATCAGATCATTTATTTTCACTATGAAGTTCAACCAGAACTACATCAACCTAAATATATACATTCCAACATAAAACAAGGAAAAGGATGTTTTAGTGACTCTCACTTTGACAACCTCACCCCCACTTTTCTATTTTTTTTTTTTTTTTGGTTTTTTGTTTGTTTTTTTTTTTTTGGTGTTTTTTTAGTAGGTTGGGTTTTTATTTCTGAACAAAATTTTCTGTCAAGTATTTTTCATGTTACATTTCTAGAACCTGCATTTATTTTCTCCTTCTGCTATTTAGATTCAAACACACACACACACACACACACACACACACACACACCATTCCCAAGGCATAAAGTAGTTTTTTTAAAAAATAAGAAAAGTATCTAAATACATGTTAATACTAATAATTTGAATCCTAAAGAAAATTGCAAAAAAAAATAGGTTTTATTTTTAAGGAACACATTTTTTTAATGTGAGATAATGCTGTGAAAACATTTTGTAAACTGAAAAAAATAAAGTGTTTGTTAATGCCCTCACACACCCATAACTATCTGGCATCACTTAGACTACAAAGAGTTGTCTAGGCAGGGCACAGTGCCTCACACTTTGTCCCAGCACTTTGGGAGGCTGATACAGGTGGATCACCTGAGGTCAGGAGTTCAAGACCAGCCTGACCAACATGATGAAACCCCATCTCTACTAAAAATACAAAATTAGCTAGGCATGGTGGCATGTGTAATCCCAGCTCTTTAGGAGGCTGAGGCAGGAGAATCATTTGAACCCGGGAGGTGAAGGCTGCAGTGAATTGAGATTGCACCATTGCACTCCAGCCTGGGCAACAAGAGCAAAACTCCATCTCAGAAGAAAAAAAAAAAAAAGAGTTACCTAGCATCGCATTGTACAGAACAGGGTCTGCACAATTTTTTAAAAGTAGGATAGAAAGTTTGCTTCAAGCTCATCCGTCATTCTGTAGGAGCAGAGGGGGATTTTGGAAGGCAAGAAAAGGAAAAGTCAATGGATGGCAACACTGATTCTGTAGCTGGAGGACTATCTATACACTACTTTGCAAATGGGGGTGAGAAAAATGTAATATGCCAGTGAGCAAAAGTAGGAAGAGCAAAAGTAGGAAAATCAAATGTAGGAAATTAATAGCAAATTTTTTACAAAGGAAGGAAGGAACACAGCAGAGTTTTGCCTTGGTGAGAAAATCAGCTGCAAACTGAAAACTGACTCTCATGCCTTGAGCTATTAGGCCACATTACTAAAGTCTGTAATTGCTGAATCTGCAAATGAGTATCTTCAGCCCTTAGCTCCTATGCAGAAACATCTGCTCCTAACCTGAGGTATGTTTATTTACTGGCCTAAATTGCCTTTACCTCAAAAGACCATGGTAATAGCCAGACTGACTAATAATGTATGCTTCTGTGCTCATTGGCAGGGCTAGCTTTGGAATGGCATGCAGGAGAGGGGACTATGTCACACAGCATCTAATAACAAATATCTGTCCAGACGTTCTCAAGCATCATAGTGTAACACTCATTTTCTGCCCTTTACACTGCCTCTAAGGAATCAGGAGGCTGGTGAGGATGAAACAGTCATCTGCCTTCTGACTCTGTAGTGGGGCATCAGACACTGAAAAGCAGAGGCGTTAACCAAAGGCATGCAACCAGCGGCCACCTGGGAAGTTTAGCAACCTACAATTGCCCAGATTTACCGCTCAAAATTCTAGGGTGGGGCCTGAGGATTAGAACATGGGACAAGTTCCCCAAGTGCTCCTGATGTGCATGCTGGGTTAGGAACCATGGAGCTGGCTGGGCTCTGCCAAGGGGAAACAAGGGGTAGGTTGGTTGAGGCAGCCTTTGCTCCCCTCTGGCTCCATTTCTGTGCTATCTTTGTTCCCTGCCCCATCACTCTAAGCCTCGGTGCACCTCTCACCTCATGCTCATCTAGCTGTCCTTGGAAGACACTTTGGGAGGGTGGTTAAGCACATGAACTCTGAGGTCAAAACCATCTTGACCACTCACCAATTGTGAGACCTTGACCAAGCTGCTTAATTTCACTGAGCCTATTTCTCCATTTGTTAAATGGGCAGGGTACAGTAGTACCTGCCCTGTAGGGTTATGCTAAGAATAAATAATGTCATACATGAACAAATACATAGCACAGTATAAGCATACAAACTCTGGGGGCCACTATTATTATTACTTTCCCAATAAGTATTTTTACTAATAATCCCAGTGCTCTCAGCTGGTCAGCAGGTGTCAGGTCTCCCGGATGACCCTGGGTGTTGCAGTGCTTGGCTACCAACAAGCTGCTTCTGATTTTAATTCACATTCCTCAGGGACTGCTGCCATAGGGATGCTGGTCTAAGTGAGCTCTTCAGTTCTGTGTAAGGCAAGTCAACACACCTTTACTGAAAACATACTGGGTGCCAGGTACTGGGCCAGGTGCATGAGGTTCTTGAGGAGCTCACATACCAATGAGGGGATCAGTGCACAAACTACACCTCTCTCTTGCAGGTTGTGACAATAATATGTTAAAAGGCAACCAAGTAGAAGTTCATGGGAGATAAGAGAAAACTTCACACCAACTCATTCTTGCGGTGTATCTAAAATTTCCTAGGCCCTTTAAGAACAAAGACAAGCCATCACTGTCAAGCCTTTCATTAAAAGTTTGGAAAATTGCTTCATATAAGTTCCTGGGATTTGTTTCTCTAAACTCCGTTCAATCCCAAGATCTATTTTTTTTTTTTCCAAACAATGAGCAAATCACACATACACTTAATAGATTTTCAGAGCTAGAAGAGGTCTTGGAAATTATCCCTGCTCACTGTGCAGATGAAAAAGTTGAGGCCCCAGTAAGTGAAGCATCTTGCCTAAGAAGATAGATTGTTAGAGGCCAAACTGAGGTTATTACTGCAGTCTTTGGTTTCCAGTCCAGTTCTATTGCACAATATTATTTAGTCCCACTGAAATCATAACAGGAAGCAGAATCATCTCCAGCAAAGGCCATGTATTCATTTGTTCAACATTAACTGAGCTCCTATGATGTATTCAGTACTGCACTAGCACTAGGAATAAAATGGTGAACACCATGGCACCTGCTCTTGCAAAGCTTACTAGTGGGAGACGCAAATTAAAAAAAATAAATGAAATAATCACTTCTTTCCCTAAAGGCTAAGCAAGAACTAAACAGAAAGAGAAGGGCCTACTTTATGTAGAGTGGTCAAAGAAAGCCTCTCTGAGGAGGCGACACTTGTGCTCAAGGTTGAGAAAGAGGTAGCTATGTTGAAGAGCTGGGAGACACATGTTCCAGATTCAGGGACGGGTTCATGCAAAGGCCCATTGGGGGGAATGGGCACCTGACATTCTGGAATCTCCCAGAAAGCCAGTGTAACTGGAGATTAGGGAATGAAGAGCAGATGGCAGCACATGATGTCACACAGGGGTCAGATGATACAGGCTTTAACGGTTTTGGAGAGGGATGCGGATTTTATCACAGGTGTAAGGCAATTCATGAAGAGGCCAGGGAGTTCACAGTCTGTCTGCTTCTCCAGGTAAAATACGATCTATGACATTCCTTTGCAACACAGTCTACATGCTATTTTTTCATTATCTCTCTTCATGAACAGGGCCAGAAGACACACAAAAACATGCAAAAGAGCTAGGCAAGGACTAGAACCCAGGAGTCTTTATTTGTAGTCACAGGGTCTTCCTTCCAGGCCACACTCTCCCTTGCTGAATTAAATGGAGGAGGGGGCAACTTTCAATTCCGTTAAAATGAACAGATATTTGGTTTGAATATTCCTTTCCCAGCCACAGTTCTGACAGAAGAGTATGACCAGCCAGAATCTCACCCTAGAAAGACGAATGGGGAGGGAGCAAGAGATAATGTGGGAAGACAGGAGAATGAAAACCAATCCATGTTCCCATGTTAGCAGACCCTTTATATCCTATACAATCTTCCTTGTGATGGAACAAGTTAAATTTGTAAATTGTTTTTGGGAGTGACAGTCAAAGGAGAAATGAACAGTGTGGGAAAAAATCTTAAGAATTACCCTGTGAGGCAGCCCCACGACCCACGTAGCCCAGGATTCTATTTGTGTCAAGGAATGCATTAGAAGAGTGTGTGTTTATCTTCATACTGTCAAAACTTGAGCAAAATGCTGGTGTTCCCAGCTGGCCTTAGGTATCACCATATCAATAGACTTGGCTGCCACCATGTAAAAATGGACAAAAAGCTTAGAATAGACAAGCCAATCTTGTTTATTTGCCTCACACATGTGTGCCCTGATGTGGACAAGACCAAAATAAGGAACAAACCTGGAAATACAACTAAATTTCTAAATGCCAAGTCAAGACTCTCCAAATAGATATGTTTGCTTCTTTGTTGTTGTTTTTGGAGCTTTCTCACTTTAATAACTGAGTGGCCTCTAGTTCCCTTTTCCAATATCCAAAGCTGTTTATGTTGGTTGTCAGTTCCGTCTCTCTCCTCCTCCCTCTGAACAGGAAATCTGTGTGTTGTATCTGGATAAATTTCTGATCTTTTTTTCATAGCAAAGCTTTTGGCTCCAGGCTCTTACACCTTGTGTCGGCCTCACTGCATGACGGAAATGATATCCTGTGTACAGTCTTGTGCACTTTCTCCAGTGCAGGGCTGTGCCAACAGCATCTCATTGCCATGTCCTGACTCAGTGTGAGTCCCAGGGAAGATCGGAATTAATTCTTGGCAAGGTATGGAATGTAGGAGCTGCATGGATTCTGCAGGCTCCAGTGATGCACACTCAGGAGGAGACATGGCTTCATTTCCCACATTTCTTTCACACAAAGAATGATTATAGGGAAGTGCTTCCATATGGCCTAGGGAAAAGCCCAGCCAAAAACAGCTTCAGCTGGTCAGTTTCAGAGCTGTAACAGACATGATGGGGCCATAATTAGAATCAAGATGGTGAAGGACTGTGTTTTCATACAGGCAGGAATCTTTGCTACCTTTAGCCTTAGCTCAAGCACATGCATATGAAACCTGATAAAATGCATATGAACATCATGCCCTGTACTGAAGGATCTGTCTGTGTACTCCAGTTTCGCTTTCTATGTAGAAACTGATTTTTAAAAATTGGACATTTTAGGGGTTCTTAACCTGGAATGTCCTAAACAGGCATCAGGGGTCTGAGAACCTCACAAAAAAATCAGAAAGGCAAATCTGGGGCTTATAAGTACACATGCATTTTCCTGGAAAGAAAATGCATACCTTTTAATAGATTCTCAAAAGCATATGTAATCCAAAAGCTGAAAATCAAGAGAGAGAGAGAAAATAATGAACTACCTTGCATTTCAGTACCTCTTTTGCACACTTCTCCAAATAAGACTGCCCTTTGGCACAATTTCATTTGGCGTCTACTCTGGTTCAATTAGAATTTTCTCAAGTTCTAATCTTTCCTGGACCCTGACAAAACGAGGTATTTTCTGATGAGATTTCCAAACTTTCTAAGGCCAACACTAACTCTACGTACTTCCATTACACCCCTATCCAGCTGTTGTCTTTCTCTCTTACTCCCCTCAACCACATGGCTTCCTGAATGAACACTTCTCAGTATAGCCTGTCTCTTCAAACTGTGTTCACTGATCTGAGTTCTAAAACTGGTTTGTCCTACAATTCACTCTGTTTTCACACTTTCAAGGTTTTCCTCCATACCAAGGAGTAGCTCTCTTAAAATCAATCCCCAGATGGACTGATTGTTGACTTTCAAATATGTTTACAAACACCCACATTTACACTTAAAGTATATAAGATGTGTTGAAAGGGGCAAATTTCCCTTATCCCCCTCACAGGGCGTGCAACAGGGGGAGTGGCTTGCTTCCTCTGTGCCCAGCAGCTCAAGCCTGCATGCAGACAGGCAGGTCATGGGGAGTTTGGGGCTCCAACCCCAGGGCAGTGTCTAGAGTTGAGTGTTTACAGCTCCCAAAGTTCCAGTGTGTGTTACAGTGTGCTCTTTCAGCTTAGCTGTCCACAGGTGGCTTGTGTTAATCAGCTCAGTTAGAACCTCTGCCTCATCTCCAGGACAGAGGGCTTTCTGTATCCCAGGGCTTTCTGTATCCCTTGCCACTCCATCCACCTTCTGCCTCCCCATCCACCTGCTGAGAGCTACCTCCACCATTCAGTAAACCTTTGCACTCATTGTCCGAGCCCACGTGCGATCCATTTTTTTTCCAGTACCATGGGCTTGGAGAACGAGTGCAAGGTTTTATTGAATGGTGGAGGGAGGTAGCTCTCAGCAGATGAGTGGGGAGGCAGAAGGGGGATGGAGTGGGAAGGTGGTCTTCCCCTGGAGTTGGGTCGCTTAGCAGCTGGGCTCTCATCCATCTACCCTTGACCAAATTTCCCTCTGCATCTGTGTCGTTCCACTGTCAATGGCCTGTCGGCGTCTGTGTGTTCTTCTGCCAGTGTGTTCCTCTCAACATCCAGTCACTTGTGTGTGTGACCATTGGGATCTTGGGGTTTTTACAGGCACAGAATGGGGAACACGGCAGGCCAGAGTGGTCTTGGAAAATGCAACATTTGGGTGCGAAAACAGAGTCCCTGTCCTCACCCACGCCAGTGGGCACAGGCCCAAGGGGGGAACCCTAGCCAGGAACCCCGCCCTTCTCTACCCAGCAATTTCCTGCCCACCTCCCGTATCAGTGTGACACCCTTTGGGACCCCAATGAGTAATATTTTTAACAAAAACGCAGCTAGCATTTACTGAGTACTGTCTAATTACTATGCTATTTGGAGTTCTCAACATGGGTTGATCTTTTAAATCCTGACAACATCTCTACAAAGGCAGTACTGTTGTTATTCCCAGTTTAAAATTAGAGATCCAAGATACCCATGGAAGTGAAATACTTAAATAACTCTGCACAGCTCATAAGCAACAGACCCAGGACTTAACCCTGGAAGGCTGGCTCCAGACCCCAATTTCTTAACCACTTCCCAATATTTCCTTTCATAATTAATTATGGGAGATGTTTCTTAACATTTCTCATCCTTAGTTTCCTCATCTGTAAAACAGGTAGGACATTATCCAAATTATAATATAAGAATGCTGGTAGAATTAAATGATATGTCTGAAGAGAACTTCGGTAATTACAAAGGATTTGATCAATATTAGTAATAACCAAATGGATAGAATGCTAACTACTTGGTTTCCTGCCTCCTTGGAAGCCAGGGTGTCACACACCATAATTCTGGTCAATGAAGCAAAATTCCCTGGGGAGAATATCCTTTCCTGAATAAAGAGCACAGTATTTAAAAAATGCTTTTCACACTATGTTCTTCCTTATTATCTGGGATGTGGATGTAACATCTCAATGTCCAATAATGACTTTGTAGCCACATAGGCAAAAACCACCCTCTAAGGATGTGAAGAAGAGAGAAAGGTGCCTGGTTCCTGAAAGACACAGTAAAACAGCATCCTCAGCCTTAGCTGCCTACTCCAGGCTTTTTGTTAGAAAAGATTTATAAACTCCAATGTTTCTAAGTTGAATTTTCTGTGATTTGCAGTAGAATACATTCCTCATTGATATACCACCATTCAAAGCCACCTCCTTCATGAAGTCCAAAAATTGGAATCTCCATGAATTCATGGTTTCCAGTCTCAGCTAGGCCCTTACAGCTACTCTTCTATCTTTGTACTATTGTTGATGGTTCCTTCTTCTTTCCTTCATGGGAACAGGCTGAAGTCTCTGAGCTCTCACTCCTAGTGGCCAACTCTATCTCCTAATGAAGAGCCAAATAAAGGCAATAGGCTGGAACACCTCACGGTGTTCTCCAACCAACCCTGTAGAGCTATCCAGTTGTTGACAGGGTGTTGGTCTGTTCCCATCCTCTTGTCCTGAGCAAATCCTTCCCTCTATACATTCTCTTCACTCATCAACCCATTGCAATCAAGCTTTGATTTCAGCCTGAAGTTCATCAAAATCATGCTTGTTCACATCATAAATGACTTTCAAATTGCTAAAGACAAACTTTTAGGCCCTTATTCCAGTTGAACTCATAAGAGCATTGAACATTGCTGGCCACCCCCATCGCATTTTTGAAATTACTTATTCCTTTGGGGTCCATGGTACTGCTCTTGCTAAGTTCTGCATTTACCTACTTACTCTATTCATTCCTTCTCAGTTGGATTCCCTTAAACTTCTTCCCTGGCTAAATGCTTTGACTTCAGCTTTTCCTCAGGATGAGATTATTGGCTTCCTCTTATATTCTACATACTCTCTTTGGATGAACTCACCTACATTTATAACTGAATACCACCAACAAGGGGTTTTGCTATCAACCATGATAAACCAGCATGTTTCAGATAAACCCTCCAACCACAAACAAAATACAATCAACATCTGTTTGCAGGCATCAGAAAGATACTTAGGCACTGGATACTTACAGGGTGAAAATTTTGGAGAGAATAAAATTCAGGGAGATGGACTTTCACCTTTGATATGTGTCTCCTCTTCATGAATTCCTTACCCAAATGAATAGCAAACATGTCCACCCAGCTGTGCAAGATGGAAAATTTGGGCCATTCAAGCTGCTTCTTTTCTCTTGTAACCTTCATTCAAAGAATTACCAAAGTTTGTTCATTCTACATCCTAAAGATCTCTCCACCTGTTCCTTTCTGTACATTTCCTGCCATGCTACCCTACATCAAGGCCTTATTATTTTAAACACTTTGAATATTTTGAAAGACACTTCCTATTTGGACTCCCTGCTTCCAAGCTCATCTGACAGGTAAATCCAGCCTCCATATGCCACCATAACTATTTTACTAAAACACTAACCTAACCATATCACTCCACTGCCTGAATCGCTTTGATGGCTCCACTTAATCTGAAAAATAAAACACAATAATGAAGTCTTTGACTCCAAATGCCATTCTGTCTTACCTTCTACCCTATTCAATGTACAGTCAGGCCTGAACAACATATTAGGAGTTCCTCAAAAAACCCAGGTTCTTCTCCAGTGTCACGCCATGAACTTTGTGTTTCCTCTGCCTGAAAAACCCTCTACCCCTCCCCTTAATGCTTTCCCCATTTGCGAAAATAAGTAAGATGCCAACTTTATAAGTTACATCAAACTAAATTCAAATGAATAAAAGATTTAAAATCGAATCTTTGGCTGAACTCACCTACACTTATAACTGAATACCACCAACAATGGGGTATTCAGAAAGAATTATTATAAAGAAAAACAAACCCAAAAAGTACTTGCAGAAAATACGCATGAATAATTTTTGTTTCCTTTAAAGGAGCAGTTAACGAACTATAACCTGAGGGCCAAATTCAGCCTTCAGTCTATTTTTGTAAATAAAGTTTCATTGGAATGTAGCCATGCTGACTTATTTACACGTCTGTGTGTGCTTTTACACTGCAACAGCTATGTTGAGTAGTTGAGACTATATGGTCAGCAAAGTCTAAAATATTTACTATCTACCCCTTTACAGAAAAAGTTTACTGAATCCCCAAACTAAAGGATGTTTTAAAAGACAGATATTATTAAAATGAAAAGATGGAAATTTCCAAATACATAATACTTAGAAACTTAGAAACTCTGATTACACAAAATTGAAAGTCAATTAACAAACTGGAACCCACATTTGAAATAGATATGACAGAAAAAATGTTAGTATTGGTGATATATTAAAAGCTCTCAACAATGAGGAAAAGATCAACATCCAAATAGGAAAATTGATAAATGGCTTCAATAGCTAACTGAGAAATTAAAAAGTATAAATGGTCAATAGATACATGATAATATTTTCTACCTTGTTAGCAGTCAAAGGAAGACAAATAAAAGAAATTATTATTTCACGATTTACCTAAAAAATTGGCGAATATATTTTTTTAAAACAGTAATACCCTGCATTGGCAAAGGTTCAAAGAAACAGGCCCTCTTCAAAGATATAATGGGAACAAAAGTTTGATACACACTTTTTGGAAGAAATTTCACTTTTAGAAAACTGGTACAAAAGCTACTTCCAACTAAAAAAGGTCAGCATTCAGAAAATGTTATTCTAGCAATAGATGGTCTAAAATACATCTTGTATGACGGTAATACCGTATTGGGTTTAAAACCTACTTTTTTCAGGAGAAACGTGTGACTTCGATTGTCCTCGTACAAGCCTGCAGGTGGAGCCATCACCCGCACAGACTCCACAGTTGTCCTCCTTGGCATTGCTTCCCAGTTGCCGATCACAGCCCACTGCCTGCCAACAGAAGCATGGCGGTCAGTGGTGCCCAAAACCAGGGGATGGGGAACTCCCTTCATTTCAGGAACCTTAGTTGTGATGTAATCCTTAAATTTACAGTTTGGCTCTCTTTTATGAGAACATAGTTTTATAAATGTAAATGATATAATGTCTTACAGGATAGTATCATTTATATGATTCTAATGCAAGGCCGAAATATTAATAAAGATTTGAAGCTGTCCCTCCATACCCCCTCCCTCTGTTGCCCAGGATGGAGTACAATAGTGGGACTGTGGCTCGCTGCAGCCTCAACCTTCTGGGCCCAAGTGATCCTCCCACCTCAGCCTCCCAAGTAGCTGGGATCACTTAAGCCTGGGAGGTTGAGTCACAGGCCTGTGCCCCAACACCCAGCTTTTTAAAATGTGATGAAAAGACAGGGTCTCCCTATGTTGCCCAGGCTGGTCTTGAATTCCTGGGCTCAAGTGATCCTCCTGCCTTGGCCTCCCAAAGTGCTGGGATTACAGGCGTGTACCACACTGCCCAGTCCAGGCATTTTTATGTATATAAAATAAACAGAACATGACAGACGTTTCCTCTCTCCCCAGTCCTACACTTGTCCTGTTCTTTCATTTCCTTCCCAAAACAACCACTGTCCTAAATTTCATGTATAACCTTCTGGTTCATAGTTTTACTTTAAATATCTTTTTTTTCTGTTTTTACTTCTATCTCTAAATACCTATATCCCTATATCCCTATATTAATATCTGTCTGTAGCCTTTATATGTTTATAGCTCCTCGTCTTTATCATTAGCTGTACCTAGGCCTATGTATCTCCACCTCTGTCATACCTATATATTTATAAACAATTTTTAAAATATAAAAAGGAACTAAAAGGAGAGATGTCTCATATAAAATATGTGTTTATACTGCTATCTTTCCTTCTCTTGTCATTTTTCATGTGTACATATGTGTGTGTATTTGCTAGATTACAGGCTTGCTTATATGAGAAAAAAAGGCCATGTCTTATATTTCTTTTTTATTTTGTAAGCATATATTTTACATAATGTGTAAAAGACAATAATATCAACTGATTTGATGGTTTATCTCTTCCTTCCCATATTCATCTAACTTTATTTATAAACCTAGTGTTTAAGCGCAGGGACTTTGGAGGAAGAAAACACCCACGTACAAACCTGGATCCACCCACCAACCTTTTAAGCTGCAGGATGTTGAAAAATTCAAACTCTCAGAGACTCATTTTCCTCAACAGTAAAATAGAGAGAATAATACCAATATATACTTCACATAGGGCCTAGTGAGGATTCAATGAGAAAACATATGTAAAATTCTTAGTATAATCATTCAAACATTATAAAGGATTCAATAAAAGACGGCCAATGTTATTATTTCTCTCTGTTTTTCATCTTGACTCCTGGGTAGCCCCCATGCTTCAGCTTGGAGAGTTGTTGAATTAGACTCTATATTCAAGCTGTTGAAGAAGAAATGAAACTAGAGGAAGTTGGGACAATTATTTATACACTATTCTTTCCAACATTTTGGTGTCGAAGGGAAAGAGAAAGACCTAGTGAAAATTTCAGGGAGAGGTAGTAAGTTCCAAGGAAGTTGAGGGAATAGCTTATGATTAGAGATATTTTCAAATTCACAAAGAGCTATCATGAGGAAAGGGTCTACTTTTGTTCTTTGTATTTCCAAATGGTGAAAGCTACAGGTTTAAGCATAATTTGGTTCAATATGAGAAAGTTTGAAAAGTCAGAGTTATCTAATTATAACTATTCAGTCATAGTCTAGGAGACCTCTTGGTGGAACAATTGTAGGGGGGATTAAATCATTGGATGAGTGCTTTTATCCAATGACTTTTGAGATCCTTTAATCCTGATTATATGGTTTTATAAAGATGGTAATACAATATTAATAATTGCTGATTTTTATTGAATGCTTAGCATGTACCTGGCATTATGCCATGAATATTGTACACATTATTTCATTTAATCTTCAGAGCAATTTTATGATGTAGGTGATACCTTTCACTCTATTTTATAAATAAGGAATCTAAACATTACTGAGTAAATGATTGGCCAATATTATACAGCTAGTATACAGTGTTGGTAATGGTTTTAAAACCCAAGTTATCCGACCCAGAATCTTAACACTACATTACAACTTCCTCTACCTTAAGTATCAGCAGATAGACAACAACAAAAGCCCAGTTACACAGGCCATTGTATTAATATTTACAAGTACATGTGGAACAACTTAAGAGTGATTGATTTTGGAAACACACTTGCATGGTCGAGATTCAATCAATGAGTAACTTGTGTTCATGCAACTTTCTCCAAGGGGAGTAATTCCACTATTAAATTATAGAAACACTGCTCCTGGGCCAAGCTCTGTCCTCACACATTCATGTCCCTGAGCACTCTGCATTTCATGAGAAGGAGAATCACTCTCTATCTAGTCATCCAGGAAGGGTGTGGGTTTAGGACCTAGGAGGGGCTTGTTTTGAAGAGTGTTTAAGGCCTTGTAAGATCTCGGGCAATTGAATACCTCCCTGAGCACTTATATTTGCTTCATAATTTTTGTAAAGTTACAATTCATCCAAATGTTATAACCAAATAAAGCATGTGAAAACATCACAGAAAAATGATATTTGAAAAGAAAGTCTTGCATTGGAATTCATAAGGAATAAGCCAGAAATGCCTTTGAAATTGAGGGGCTACTGAATTTTGGCTTTCATATCCCATCATAATCAACAATAAGCAACTTCTAAAAAATTGCCTGAAGTGTTTCCAACTTCTATGACATCGTCTGAAGTCATGATCTCTAATTACAGTGATTTATTAACTACTAATTGACAGATATATCAATAAAATTTATTAACATCTATTAAATAACCATTTTATATATTGCCAGATACTACATAGTATAAATTAATAACATAAGATTCTTACTTTACAGTGTAGTTAATGAGACAAATCACACAAGATAGTGGATGATATAAACAAATATTTTAAATATATGAGTAGTGCTTTTTGGAATAAATATTCATCTATAAATCATCACTTCAGTTAAAAATTATTTCACAGTTCCTGCTTATGATTTCCTAATCAGCTAAAAGACGATAATACTTAAATAAGTGGCACTAGTCCAAATGAAGCAAAATATGAATTTTTCAGAGCAGTCAAATTTAATCATTCAAGAACAAAACAATTTTTTTTTAAATCAACTGTTTGAAATACCTGCAAATTGGATTCTAACTTGGGGGGAAAAAATCTGACATTTCTGTCTCAAAAATCAGAGTATATGGAGCTGTGGTAGTCAGTAGGGATACTCAAAAACATTTTGGTTCTTTCAGCCCACAGAAGGTCTGTACTTCTCCACTCCCTTTGAAGTTAGGTGTGGTCATTAACTAACTTTGGCCAATGAAATATGAGTCTAAGTGATTGATCTGTGTCACTTCTATAAGAAGATTCAAGGGTCAGTGTCTGAGTCCCATGTTCCCCTTGCACTACTGCAGTTATTATGTAACAAATGTGTCCAAATAAAGCCTACCTCAACCTTAGTCTCCCAGACATTCTAAGAGCTGAGGCTCCTGTCAACCGCTGTTGGGCAAGTGGTATCAGCAAGAAGTAACCTTTAATTGTTTTAAGCTACTGAGCTTTGGGGGTTGTTGGTTACTGCAGGAAAATCCAGCCTATAACCATTAATGGATAAAGCACGGTTATTAACAAGAAGATGGTTTTTAAAATTAGAAGTTTCACATTAAAATCCAGTTTTCCGGCTTCTCTTGACAAAAACAAAAACAAAACAAAACTTCCAACATGTTTATACATAGTTGCCCCCTTCACAATAAGCATGTATCCTCCAGTTCACCACCAGTCACCACCCAACGTGACTACATCTGAGCAGTTTCTCTCTGGGGCAGTGTGTAGACATTTGACTTTTAATCTCTGTACTAAGCCATCTAAGCATGAATCATCTCTTGAACTGACTGTTCTTTACCGAATTATACATCATTTTCAGTTACAAACTTCAGCTACACTTGTATCAATACAAAAAGTATGATCAGTATAGTCCAATAATTAAGACATTGGTTTCTGAAATTAGGTTCCCTGGGTTCAAATTCCAGCTCTACCACTTCCTAGCTATGTGCAATAGAAATAGACTGAATGTTTGTGTCTGCACCCAAATTCATATGCAGAGACCTAACCCTCAAGGTGATGGTATTAGGAGGTGAAACATTGTGGGGGTGATTAGGTGATGAGGGTGGAGCCCTCACAAATAGGATTAGTACCGTTATAAAAGATACCCTGGATACCTCCCTCATCCCTTCTGCCATATAAGCACACAGCTTCCATGAACCAGGAGGCAGGAAGCAGACCCTCACCAGACACTGAATCTGCCAGCACTTTGATTTTCGACTTCCCAGCCTCTAGAACTGTAAAAAATAAATTTCTGTTGTTAATATGCCACCCAATCTATGGCAGCTAGTGATAGCTGCCCAAACTGACTAAGATACCGTACAACTTGGGCAATTTACTTAGCCTCTTCAATTTCCAGTTTCCTTATCAACAAAGCAGGGAATAAATACTGTACCTACTTGATAGGATTATGATGAGCTAATAGTAAAGGGCTTCCACAATGCCTGATACCTGGGCTAAGCACCCAGTGTTAGTTGCTATTATTTTTATTTTTATTCTAAATTCTAAGTGGTTTCTTCATCTGCACAATTATCAGGGAATTCAATAAACATGAATGACAAATCAGATTTGGTCTGCAGAGCTGGTACCAACCAGGTCATGCCTCTAATAAAAATCAGACCTCCAAAGCAGAAGCAAATTTCATTCAGTAAGCACTGCTGTCTCAGGCTGTCTGTTGTGCTCAGGCTAATGGAAAGTTGTTCCCAAGAGCATTGTGACATGTTCATTTAAATGAGAAAACTATACAGACATTTACAAGACTTACGTGTAGTCTATGCCAAGTAGTCATTATGGCTCACATCAGTGATCCTGAGGCAAGCAGAAAGAATCACCAGGAAGCATGAAGTAGGTGCTCACCAGACACTTAATCTGCCTAACTGATGCCCATGGCCACGTGGCACAAGAAAGGAAATTTATGTGAACATTATCCTGTTGAAGGAAAGATACTGAATTCAACCAAGAAGTGTCTGAGTCACTTCTTAGGAAGTACATATAATTATTAAATTCAAATCACCTAGCCAAAAGAGCATCCAGCTTTCAGCGACCAGGGTATCACTCCTCATCACCCAAAGAACTGGCTTACTCATTAGAATCACAAAAAAAGTGATGAGAAGCACTCATTTAAAATGGACTAATTCATACTGAAACCACCTTTATTCTGCAAGCCCCTTTAAACCCTGGAAACTCCTGGAGCCAACTATGCAACTGGACTTAGACCATTAATAAGAACAGGGGATGGTGAGCAGTGAGCAGAAGGGTAAACGTGGGAAGGGGAGCTCATGTTGACTGCAGGCCTCCTGTGCATCAGCTATTGTGCTGGGCACTTGGAATGCTGGTTTGTGGAAAAATGAATTTAAAACAGGACCTACAAGGAGGATAATATCTCCTTTTTACCTGATGAAAAGGTCAAGGCTCAAAGATGGTAAGGGAGTTGCCAAGTGGTCTTCAGTTAATTAGTTGTAGAAATTGAATCCGAATGCAGTTCTCTCTAAATCTGAAGTCTACACAGTCCTGATCACAGCTATTCATCACAGGAAGCCACCAAGTAGGTCCATGACCTTGACCCAAAGTCAAAGCGACCTTAGCTTCACACACCAACTGTGCCAAAGGCAATGGTTTTCTACTCCCTCTAGCTGCATAGGGTTCTCTAACCATATTTTGTCATCTCCATTTTCTTCAGAGCATCTTCAAATTTCTCATTCCTCCTCAAAATCCTGCCCCCTCATTCTGATTAGATGCCTTTGCTTCATATTTCACTCAATTGAGGCCATCAAACAATATCTCACCCTCCTGTCCATTCCCATACAAACTGATCAGTGGCCCATATTTCACTCTTCCTACCTGCCTCAAGGGAAGAGGTGTCCCTCCTCCTTGTCCATGGGCAATCTGTCTCCTTTGTTTCTGTTATCAACTCCTTTGAAGAGCCCAGGAACTTCACTGCATTAGTTGTATATTTCTACCTCTCAGTCAATACTCCACTCATCCAAGGGCCTAGCAACATATATACTTGTTCATTCATGGATTTACCATGAAGTTAATGAAGCTTAAGTTTCACAGTCAACCACTCTCTCCTTTTCCCTCTGTCTTGCCTACCTGCTGTTCCCAGTCTGGGCTCCCACAAATGCTGAGAGTTGCTGAGAATTGAAATGTTTGAGTTGGGGAGGGGAAGCTGGACTGCAACTGGGAAGGATTTCTATGTAAGAATCTGCCATAAATTAGCCAGTGTTGGCACACCTGTGGTCCCAGCTACTCAGGACGTTGAGATGGGAGAATCACTTGAGCCCAGGAGGTTGAGGCTGCAACGAGCCATGATAGCACCACTGTACTCCAGTCTGGGTGACAGAGACCTTGTCGCAAAAATTAATAAATAAAGAGGGCCCTTCTAATTATATATGCTTCAGGTACCCTAAAAACTGTATCTGCTCCAGTGCTTTTCCAAGTATCTCTGATCTTGAAGACATTCTTCCTGGACCTGACATCCCCCTCTGGCTGTAGTTGTATCTTTCCCTCTATTCTTCTGATTCATACTTTTTGAAAGATGGATTTATGCTCACCATCCCTACTCATTTCAGCCTATTCCTTCCTTACTATGTGTAGTAGGTTGAATTGTGCACTCTGCCCAAAAAAAGACATGGCACCTAGAACCTGTGAATGTAACCATATTTGGAAAAATATCTTTGCAAATGTAATTAAGGATGTTGAGATGAAATCATATGAAGGTGTCCTTATGAAAGGAGGGGAAAACATAGAGATAGACAAGAGGAGGTGAGGTGCAGATGAAGGCAGAGATTAGAGTGATGCTTCCACAAATAAATTATTAAATTAAATTAATGCCCCATCAGGGGCATCTCTCCCTGTGCTTGTCCCGTCAATCATGGGCACCAGGACTCTGTACTTGAGAGTACAACCTGTCCTTCTTACTCAGTCCCCAAGGACATTAGATGATTAGATTTAACCATGTGACAGCCCTATATCTATATTTCTAGTCTAGATTTCTCTCCTAAGCTCTAAATTCATATATCAACTTAATATTCACAGGCACATCTAGCTCATCACCTTTGCCCCATGCCCCTGGTTCTAACCCAATATTTTGTCTTGATGAATGGTCTCACTATCTATCTAGTTAAATCATGATATCAGAAATCTAGATATCATTTTCTCGCTCCCCATATCCAACCAAACATTCAGTCCTAAAAGATCTGTTTCCAGGGCCAGGTTCAGTGGCTCACGTCTATAACCCCAGTATTGTGGGGGGCCAAGATAGGAAGGTTGCTCGAAGTCAGGAGTTGGAGATCAGTCTGGGCAACAAAGTTACACCTGATCTCTACAAAAAATTCAAAAAATAAAAATTATCCTAGCATGGTGGAACATTCCTGTAGTCCCAGCTACTTGGGGGTAGAGTGCAGACTAAGTTGGGAGGATTACTTGAGCCCAGGAGCTCAAGGCTGTACTGAGCTGTAACCACACCATTACACTCCAGCCTGGACAACAGAGCAAGACCCTGTCTCAAAAAAAAAAAAAATGCATCCTTAACCTTTAGAATTTGTCTCCACTGAATTCATTCTACCTCTTGCCTTATTTTAAGTTCTTATTATCCCATACTTGACCTTCTATTGTTTGGCTAGATCCCTGTCCTCTGCAAATAACCTGCCACTTTGCCACTGAAATGACCTTTCTAAAGACAAGCTGAAATTCTTTATAAAATTATGAAACAGCTCCTCTCTCAACTTTCAGAATAAGTTAACAATTGGTTTCCACCTCCACTGGTAGCCTCATCTCCTAGCACTATTCCGTGGGTATTCTCACCTCAACTCTCCAGAATGTACTCCTGGACCCTTAAACACATCTGTACCTGCTGTTACATTCCTGTCCCTTCTGCTTGTCATTCTTCCTCACCTTGGTTTATCTAACGTTTACTCAAATTTTCAAAACCTCACTGTCCAAACATCACCTTATCCAGAGTGCACTCCTTGAACCCAGACTAAATTTATTTATTTATATTTTTATTTTTATTTTTTAGAAACAGGATCTCGCCCTATCATAGGCTGGAGTACAGTAGTGCAATCATAGCTCAGTGCAGCCTCGACCACCTGGACTCAAGCCAGTCTCTTGCCTCAGGTTCCTGAGTAGCAAGTAGCTAGGACCATAGGCTTGGGCCACCACACCCAGCTAATTGTTAAAAAGGTTTTGTAGAAACAAGGTTTCCCCATGTTGCCCAGGCTGGTCTCGAACTCCTAGGCTCAAGGAATCCTCCTCTCTTGGCCTCCCAAAGTCTTGTGATTATAGGCAGAAGCCAATGCACCCAACCTAAATTACTTTTAATAACGATTCATTTTAATTATAAAAGCAATGCATGATCATGGTCAAGAACTCGGAAAACAAAAGCATAATCCCACTGAGAAGGATTACTATTATCATTTGGTCAAAGAGCCCAAAACTTAACTGATGGCAGTAAAGGGCAACAATAGACTGTTTATAAAATGGAAGAATTACATGGTAAGCTTTGACCTTTTGCCAAAAGTAGAAAGCAACCAAAGTGTCCTTCAGTAGGTGAATGGATAAATAAACTGCAGTACATCCAGACGATGGAATATTATTCAGTGTTAAAAGGAAATGAGCTACTGTGCTCGCTTCGGCAGCACATATACTAAAATTGGAATGATACAGAGATGATTAGCATGCCCCCTGTGCCAGGAGGACATGGAAATTTGTGAAACATTCCATTAATTTAATTTTTTCTCTTAAATGTTTTAAATGAAAAAAAAAAAAAAATGAGCTATCAAGTCATGAAAAGACACTGAGGAAACTGAAATGTGTAATATATTACCACATGAAAGAAGCCAATCCGAAAAGACTCCATACTATATGATTCCAACTCTATGGCATTCCGGAAAAGGCAAAACTATGGAGACAGTAAAAAGATCCACGGTTGCCAGGAGTTAACGAGGAGAGAGGGATGAAAGAGAAAAGCATGGAGGATTTTTAGGTCAGTGAAACTACTCTGCATTATACTATAATAGTGGACACATGTCATTATACATTTGTCCAAACTCATAGAATTTACAACACCAAGAGTGAGACCTAATGTAAACTATGAACTTTGGGTGATTATGATGTGTCGACGTAGGTTCATCGAATGTAATAACTGTATCACTTTAGTGGGGAATGTTGATAAGCAGGGGTGGCGGTGCATATAAGGAAGCAGGGGGGTCCTATGGGAAAATTCCACCTTCCACTAAATTTTGCTGTGAATCTAAAATTGCTCTAAAAATTGAGTCAGGCCAGGTATGGTGGCTCATGCCTGTTATGCCAGTATTTTGGGAGGTTCAAGGCCAGCCTGAGCAACATAGTGAGAACCCCATCTCTACAAAAATCAAACAAACAAAAAATTGGCTGAGCATGATGGCACATGCCTGCAGTCCCAGCTACATAGGAGGCTGAGGCAGGAGGATTGCTTGAGCCCAGGAGGATGAATCTGCAATGAGGCATGATCATGTTGCTGTATTACAGCCTGGGTGACAGGGTGAGACCCCGTCTCTTAAAAAAAAGAGAGAAAGAAAGAAATTGAGTCTGTTTTAAAAGGGCAGGGAGGTGGATAGTGCCGGAAGAGCCTACAGGAGACTGACAAGAATCCTCAATTTCGGCCGGGCGCGGTGGCTCAAGCCTGTAATCCCAGCGCTTTGGGAGGCCGAGGCGGGCGGATCACAAGGTCAGGAGATCGAGACCACGGTGAAACCCCGTCTCTACTAAAAATACAAAAAATTAGCCGGGCGCGGTTGTGGGCGCCTGTAGTCCCAGCTACTCGGGAGGCTGAGGCAGGAGAATGGCGTGAACCCGGGAGGCGGAGCTTGCAGTGAGCCGAGATCGCACCACTGCACTCCAGCTTGGGCGACAGAGCGAGACTCCGCCTCAAAAAAAAAAAAAAAAAAAAGAATCCTCAATTTCATCATTAATGCAAGGACAAGCCATTGAGGGGCTTTGGGGAATGCAAGAATGACAAGCTCTGATTGCCTTTTAACATAATCACTTTGGCTGCTGTGTGAATAACAAACTGGAGGGAATCATAGTGGGAGCTGGGAGAACAGAACAGAAAGCTGTTAATGCGATTTAGATTAGCTAATAAGGACTTAGGCTACAAGAAAGGCAGTAAAGATGGCAAGATGTGCTAAATTAAAAGTAATCTTTGGAGGGAAAACTGACAGGACGTGGCAATGGATCAAATGTGTGGGTTGAAATAAAGGCAGAATGATGTCAAAGTTTTGGGATGAGCAACTAGAAGCCATTTTTTAGATAAAGGGATGAACAAAGTTGAAGCTAGTTTGAAAAGCAGGATGAAGGTTCACCTTTGAGCACTTTAAGTCTGAAACTCCTGGTAGTGCTTCACACTTAGTAGGTGGTCAGGTTGCTTGTCTGCTGTTGTTACTATTGTTTTTGTTATGAGCACAACAGAGTAGGTGAAATACTAGACACATTCATTATTTTTTAAAAACATTTTTCAGAAGTCAAAAGAATAGATGCAGAATCCTATCATTTCCCTGCCATCCCTGCCTCACAACCTGTCATAGTGTCTTTTTAATTTTTTTTTCTTTTTGAGACAGTCTTGCTCTGTCACCCAGGCTGGAATGCAGTGGCATGATCCTGGCTCACTGCAACCTCCACCTCCTGGGTTCAAGTGATTCTCCAGCCTCAGCCTCCCTAGTAGCTCGGATTACAGGCACACACCATCACATCCAGCTAATTTTTGTATTTTTAGTGGAGATGGGGTTTCACCATGTTGCCAGGCTGGTCTTGATCTCCTGACCTCAAGTGATCCACCCACCTTGGCCTCCCAAAGTGCTGGGATTACAGGGTGAGCCACCACACCTGGCCGAAAGTGTCTTGAATCCTTACACTCATTACAAGCCACTGAGGTTTATCCCAGTCACACTTGTCATAGCTCTGCAGAGACCACCCTGAAAAATCTGCTGGAATGCATTCATGTTAGTTTTTCAGTAAATAAATCATTATTCCCAAAGATCCAAAACAATGAATTAATTTTAATAAGAAAGCTTAATTTAATAAGAGACTCTCCAGTATTACTCTTCCAAAACAGTGGTTCTCAAAGTATATTCCCCAGACCCACAGCTTCAGTATCTCCAGGGAACTTGTTAGAAATGCAGATCTTTGGGCACCATCCCTTACCTACTGAATCACAAACTCTGGGGGATGAGCACAACATTCTGTTATCACAAGCCCTCTAGGTGACTCTGATGCATGTTCAAGTTAGAGAATCACTAATCTATAGCCAGGGGCGGTGGCTCATGCCTGTAATCCCAGCACTTTGAGAGGCTGAGGCAGGCGAATCACCTGAGGTCAGGAGTACAAGATCAGCCTGGCCAACATGATGAAACCTCATCTGTACTAAAAATACAAAATTGGGATACAAATATAATTTGTATTTGGTGTACAAAAATACAAAACTGGGATTACAGGTGTAAGCCACTGTACATGGCCAATAGCAATATTTTCATCTGCATGAATAAAAGTACAGAAGAAAAGGGTTCTGTTTATTGACAGTAGGCGTAGCACATCCCTGAAGCAGGGGCTCCGGAGGAAAGTGTGCTTACCTGACAGATGCCACTGATACACATGTCCAAGGAGTCCGTGTTGCAACGAGTTCCATCCAGTACCTTAGGTGCCAGCTCCACCACCAAGTTTTGTCCTCGTGCATGACACTTGAGTGCACACGGCGCAGCAGGATCATTATATCGTGGAAGCCATTCATAATAACGCCCCTGATACTGGACATCATTGTAGGCTGAGCACTGCTGGGCTCTGAAATCTTCTGTATCTGGAGGGCAGTCCTGGGGACAGAGGGAAAAGGCCACATGCACATCACCCAGTGAGAGAGGCCAACAGAAGGTGAAATAGGTTAACCAGAATCTCATGAGACCACACCCCACTTGCCTTTATCTGGGAGTCACCTAATTCCCTGTCATTGTTGTTTTTAATTCATCTGTCTTTCCTCCCCTGTCAGGCTCCCTCCCATATCTTCACTGGTACCAAGTACCTGCCTTCAACTGGCTGTAGGATGGATGGCAGAAAACATAGCTTGTTCAAATTCTGTCTACAACAAAAGCAAATAAATTCTAAGTAAATGCCTTAAGTTGCTCTCATAATAAAAAGTGTTTGTACAAATATTGATGACTCATTGATCTTTTTACCAAATTATTGATTCCGCCCACCAGAATTTCCACAGCAAGATACTAGTTGAGAAAAGTGTTACTTTATTCATCAAAAATCTACTTTTGATATGTCAAACTTCATAATTAAAGAAAACAGATACAAAAAAGCAATATAGCCACCAGGCATGGTGGCTTACGTCTGTAATCCCAGCACTTTGGGTGGCTGAAGCGGGCGGATCACTGGAGGTCAGGAGTTCCAGAACAGCTTGGCCAAAACAGTGAAACCCTGTCTCTACAAAAAATACAAGAATTAGCTGGGTGTGGTGGCGCATGCCTATAGTCCCAGCTACTCACGAGGCTGAGGCAGGAGACTGCTTGAACCTGGGAGGTGGAGGTTGCAGTGAGCCAAGATTGTGCCACTGCACTCCAGCCTGAGTGACAGAGCAAGACTCTGTCGCAAAAAAAAAAAAAAAAAAAAAAAAAAAAGAAAAGAAAAAAAAGAAACCAAACTCACACACACCATAATTTTATATTTTTATTATGAAAGTAATAAATATTCATTCTAAAAACTTTGGAAAATAGTTTCTACTCAACAAAAGAATAGATAACATAGATCTTTTGTATCTAAATCTTCACACAAATCTTGATTATTTACCAAGGAACTCTTTCTGGAATTAAATTTCTGCATCCAAGGTTATACACATTTTATAGACTATTCAAAATATTGCAAAATTGCCCTCCACTATAATTTTCTAGTTTTTTTTCCCAATCAGAAATACTTCATTGTTTTCATTTGCATTTTCTTTTTGAGATAGAGTCTTGCTTTGTCACGTGGGCTGGACCTCCCAGGTTCAAGAGATTCTCCTATCTCAGCCTCTCGAGTGGCTGGGATTACAGGCTTCTGCCACCATGGCTGGCTAATTTGTTTTTGCATTTTTAATAGAGATGGGTTTTCACCATGTTAGCCAGGCTGGTCTCAAACTCCTGACCTCAAGTGATTCACCCACCTCAGCCTCCCAAAGTGTTGGGATTAGAGGTGTGAGCCACCATGCCCAGCTTGCATTTTCTTTTTATTGTTTAATATCTTTTCATGTGTTAATTCTTCAAATTTTTGTATTAATTCTACAAAAATTTCTTGTTTTATATCCTTTATCCATTGGCATTTTTGTCTTTTTATTATTTTCATCAGATGAAACTATTAAACTTCATAGAGAAATTATCAACTCTTCTTCATTTCTGTTGGAAATATTTTCCCCATTTCATTTTGTTTTTAGTACTTTGTAAAGTCAAAAAGTTTTACATTTTCATGTAGTCAGCTCTATTAATATTTCCCCTTAAGGTTTCTTTCCTTATTAATTGGCTTAGAAATGCTTTCCCACTCTGCTCTGAGAACAGATAAATACTTAAATGTATTTTCCTAGTTCCTTTATAGATTAGCAGTCATATTTAACTATTTGTTATATTTGGAATTTATTTAGATGAATCATTTAAGTTAGAAATCTAGCTTTATTTTTTTTCACAAATAGATATTGATAAATTATCAGCCAGGATTTTTAAATACAATTTTCCTCTTTTTGCTACTTGACTTTTGTATTTTATTGTTTACACTTTGGGCCTTTATAAACTTCCTTAAATCCTTTTTGGAAGTAGATAGGGAATAAATAGAATATAATCAACAAACATTCTTCTGAGATTAGTTGTATTATTTTGCTGTGAAACATTCCAAAATCCTATATTGCATCCACATTTTTGTTTTCTTAGCAAAATTAAACAAGGTTACACTAATAGAAGCAAGTCAAACTGAAGAAGACTAAAACTGGATGACTTTTTCTTTAGTCAGTGTCTTACTCTGTCACCCAGGATGGAGCACAATGGCATGATCACAGCTCACTGCAGCCTCGACCTCCAGAGCTCAGGTGATCCTCCCATCTCAGTCTCCCAGGCAGCTGGGACTACAGGCATGCGCCACTACACCCAGCTAATTTTTTGTAGAGACAGTTTTGTCATGTTGCCCATGCTGGTCTCAAACTCCTGGGCTCAGGCAATCTGCCTGCCTCAGCCTCCCAAAGTGCTGGGATTACAGGCATGAACCACCATGCCAGGCCAGATGACTTTTCTCTGTTGAAATGAGGACTGTATCCTCCATCTGGCCATAGGAAGGATCATCAATTACAAAATTACATCACCTCCTCTTCCTCCAGCCATGGCTAGTTTTCTCTATATCTCACTCTTCGAAACCAACCAAAGGAAAGTGTCTAAGCAGGATGCAAGCAACTTCTTTGCATTAGGCTCAATGGCAACATTCTCTAGGGACTGAACGGGCCGGCTAGCTAACTCTCAACTCCCTTAAATTCCATAAACCAATGAAGTTTCACAAAATTAACAAGAGCTAATTAGCGGAGGACACGTTAGAATGTCAGCTGTAGGGTGGCCAGATTTGTACATGTGACCAGCCCCCTTGGCCACAGCTGACTATCCAGAGGCAAACATCTGGTACACACCAGGTCAATCTTTCCCAGGAATTTGAAATTGCAACAAAAGAGCTGGAACCAAGAGAGTTAAGAACTCATATCAATCTAGGGCTGGACTCGCCATTTCTTTTATAAGATTCATGTTGAAGCAAAGCAAGCCAGTTCCCACAGCAAAGAAGAATGAATTCGATAAGAAAGGAGGAGGAAAGATAGTAAATTATGCATTTAAATAGGAATAAGTAACCAGTGTTCCTCATTTTCTGATTTCTGGCTCCAGGCCCTCAAGGCCTGCTTATGCTTAAATTCCCTTAAAAACCCATATATCCATCCAGTGAATCCCCTTTATCCTGAGCTAATGTAAGTAGACTTCTGTTCTTAGCATATGATGCTATCTGATTAAGGCAGCCTGATATCCAGATCATGCTTTCTAGTTTCCCAGGGGTAATCACTGACATTCTCTTTTCACCACCACCCTTTGAACTAGGTAGGTCAGGATTATTACCTTCACTCTATAAATAGAGAAAACTGTGACCTAGGAGGGGTGGCGCCCAAGATAGCCAAACAGGAACAGCTCCAGCCTCCAGCTCCCAGCGTGAGTGACACAGAAGACAGGTGATTTCTGCATTTTCAACTGAGGTGCAGACCGACACATCACACCTCTCACGGCTGGGTACACCCTGAGACAAAGCTTCCAAAGCAAGAATCAGATAGCAACACTTGCTGTTCAGCAATATTCTATCTTCTGCAGCCTCCGTTGCTGATAGCCAGGCAAACAGGGTATGGAATGGACCTCAAGCAAACTCCAACAGACCTGCAGCTGAGGGTCCTAACTGTTAGAAGGAAAACTAACAAACAGAAAGGACACCCACACCAAAACCCCATCAGTACGTCACCATCATCAAGGCCAAAGGCAGATAAAACCACAAATATGGGGGAAAAGCAGTGCAGAAAAGCTGGAAATTGAAAAAATAAGAGCGCATCTCCCAGGGAACAAAGCTGGACGGAGAATGACTTTCACGAGTTGAGAGAAGAAGGTTTCAGTTGATCAAACTTCTCAGAGCTAAAGGAGGAACTACGTAACCAGTGCAAAGAAACTAAAAACCTTGAAAAAATAATGGATGAATGGATAACTAGAATAATCAGTGCAGAGAAGACCATAAAAGAACTGATAGAGATGAAAACCATGACACGAGAACTACGTCACAAATGCACAAGCTTCAGTAACAGACTCGATCAACTGGAAGAAAGATTATCAGTGATTGAAGATCAAATGAATGAAATGAAACAAGATGAGAAATGCAGAGAAAAAAGAGTAAAAAGAAATGAACAAAGCCTCCAAGAAATATGGGATTATGTGAAAAGACCAAATCTACAACTGATTGGTGTGCCTGAAAGTGATGGGGAAAATGGAACCAAGTTGGAAAACACTCTGCAGGATATCATCCAGGAGAACTTCCCCAACCTAGTAGGGCAGGGCAACATTCAAATTCAGGAAATACAGAGAACGCCACAAAGATACACCTTGAGAAGAGCAACTCTAAGACACATAATTGTCATATTCACCAAAGTTGAAATGAAGGAAAAAATATTAAGGGCAGTCACAGAGAAAGGTCGGGTCACCCACAAAGGGAAGACCATCAGACTAACAGCAGATCTCTCAGCAGAAACTCTACAAGCCAGAAGAGAGTGGGGGCCAATATTCAACATTTTTAAAGAAAAGAATTTTCAACCCAGAATTTCATATCCAGCCAAACTAAGTTTCATAAGTGAAGGAGAAATAAAATCCTTTACAGACAAGCAAATGCTTAGAGATTTTGTCACCACCAGACCTGCCCTACAAGAGATCCTGAAGGAAACACTAAACAAGGAAAGGAACAACCGGTACCAGCCATAGCAAAAACATACCAAAATGTAAAGACCATCGAGGCTAGGAAGAAACTGCATCCACTAACGAGTAAAATAACTGCTAATATCATAATGACAGGATCAAGTTCACACATAACAATATTAACCTTAAATGTAAATGGACTAAATGGTCCAATTAAAAGACACAGACTGGCAAACTGGATAAAGAGTCAAGATACATCAGTTTGCTGTATTCAGGAGACCCATCTCACATGCAGAGACACACATAGGCTAAAAATAAAGGGATGGAGGAAGATCTACCAAGCAAATGGAAAACAAAAAAAAAGCAGGGGTTGCAATCCTAGTCTCTGATAAAATAGACTTTAAACCATCAAAGATCAAAAGAGACAAAGAAGGCCATTACATAATGGTAAAGGGATTAATTCATCAGGAAGAGCTAACTATCCTAAATATCTATGCACCCAATACCGGAGCACGCAGATTCATAAAGTAAGCCCTTAGACACTTACAAAGAGACTTAGACTCCCATACAATAATAACGGGAAACTTTAACACCCCACTGTCAACATTAGACAAATAAACAAGTCAGAAAGTTAACAAGGATATCCAGGAATTGAACTCAACTCTGCACCAAGTGGACCTAATAGACATCTACGGAACTCTCCACTCCAAATCAACAGAATATACATCCTTCTCAGCACCACATCGCACTTATTCCAAAATTGACCACATAGTTGGAAGTAAAGCACTCCTCAGCAAATGTACAAGAACAGAAATTATAACAAACTGTCTCTCAGACCACAGTGCAATCAAACTAGAACTCAGGACTAAGAAACTCAATCAAAATCGCTCAACTACATGGAAACTGAACAACCTGCTCCTGAATGACTACCAGGTACATAACGAAATGAAGGTAGAAATAAAGATGTTCTTTGAAACCAATGAGAACAAAGATACAACATACCAGAATCTCTGGGACACATTTAAAGCAGTGTGTAGAGGGAAATTTATAGCACTAAATGCCCACAAGAGAAAGCAGGAAAGATCTAAAATTGACACTCTAACATCGCAATTAAAAGAACTAGAGAAGCAAGAGCAAACATATGAAAAAGCTAGCAGAAGGCAAGAAATAACTAAGATCAGAGCAGAACTGAAGGAGATAGAGACATAAAAAACCCTCCAAAAAATCAATGAATCCAGGAGCCGGTTTCTTGAAAAGATCAACGAAATTGATAGACAACTAGCAAGACTAACAGACAAGAATAAATTGACACAATAAAAAATGATAAAGGGGATATCACCACCGACCCCACAGAAATACAAACTACGATCGGAGAATACTATAACCACCTCTACGCAAATAAACTAGAAAACCCAGAAGAAATGGATAATTTCTTGGACACTTATACTCTCCCAAGATGAAACCAGGAAGAAATTGAATCCCTGAAGAGACCAATAGCAGGCTCTGAAATTGAGGCAATAATTAATAGCCTACCAACCAAAAAATGTCCAGGACCAGACGGATTCACAGCCGAATTCTACCAGAGGTACAAGGAGGAGCTGGTACCATTCCTTCTGAAACTATTCCAATCAATTGAAAAAGAGGGAATCTTCCCTAACTCATTTTATGAGGCCAACATCATCCTGATACCAAAGCCTGGCAGACACACAACAAAAAAAGGAGAATTTTAGACCAATATCCCTGATGAACATTGATGCAAAAATCCTCAATAAAATACTGGCAAACCGAATCCAGCAGCACATGAAAAAGCTTATCCACCATGATCAAGTGGGCTTTATCCCTGGGATGCAAGGCTGGTTCAACATACGCAAATCAATAAACGTAATCCAGCATATAAAAAGAACTAAAGACAAAAACCACATGATTATCTCAATAGATGCAGAAAAGGCCTTTGACAAAATTCAACAGCTCTTCATCCTAAAAACTCTCAATGAATTCAGCATTGATGGAACGTATCTCAAAATAATAAGAGATATTTATGACAAACCCACAGCCAATATCATACTGAATGGGCAAAAACTGGAAAAATTCCCTTTGAAAACTGGCACAAGACAGGGATGCCCTCTCTCACCACTCCTATTCAACATAGTGTTGGAAGTTCTGGCTAGGGAAATCAGGCAAGAGAAAGAAATAAAGGGTATTCCGTTAGGAAAAGAGGAAGTCAAATTGTCCCTGTTTGCAGATGACATGATTGTACATTTAGGAAAACCCATCATCTCAGCCTAAAATCTCCTTAAGCTCATAAGAAACTTCAGCAAGGTCTCAGGATACAAAATCAATGTGCAAAAATCACAAGCATTCTTATACACCAGTAACAGACAGACAGAGAGCCAAATCATGAATGAACTCCCATTCACAATAGCTTCAAAGAGAATAAAATACCTAGGAATCCAACTTACAAGGGATGTAAAGGACCTCTTCAAGGAGAACTACAAACCACTGCTCAGTGAAATAAAAGAGGACACAAACAAATGGAAGAACATACCATGCTCATGGAGAGGAAGAATCAATATTGTGAAAATGGCCATACTGCCCAAGGTAATTTATAGATTCAATGCCATCCGCATCAAGCTACCAATGACTTTCTTCACAGAATTGGAAAAAACTGCTTTAAAATTCATATGGAACCAAGAAAGACCCTGCATTGCCAAGACAATCCTAAGTCAAAAGAACAAAGCTGGAGGCATCACGCTACCTGACTTCAAACTATACTACAAGGCTACAGTAACCAAAACAGCATGGTACTGGTACCAAAACAGAGATATAGACCAATGGAACAGAACAGAGCCTTCAGAAATAATACCACACATCTACAGCCATCTGATCTTTGACAAACCTGTCAAAAACAAGAAATGGGGAAAGGATTCCCTATTTAATAAATGGTGCTGGGAAAATTGGCTAGCCATATAGAAAGTTGAAACTGGATCCTTTCCTTACTCCTTATACAAAAATTAATTCAAGATGGATTAGAGACTTAAATGTTAGACCTAAAACCATAAAAACCCTAGAAGAAAACCTAGGTAATACCATTCAGGACATAGGCATGGGCAAGGACTTCATGTCTAAAACACCAAAAGCAATGGCAACAAAAACCAAAATTGACAAATGGGATCTAATTAAACTAAACAGCTTCTGCATAGCAAAAGAAACGACTGTCAGAGTGAACAGGCAACCTACAGAATGGGAGAAAATTTTTGCAATCTACTCATCTGACAAAGGGCTAATATCCAGAACCTACAAAGAACTCAAACAAATTTACAAGAAAAAAACAAACAACCCCATCAAAAAGTGGGCAAAGGATATGAACAGACACATCTCAAAAGAAGACATTCATACAGCCAACAGACATGTGAAAAAATGCTCATCATCACTCGCCATCAGAGAAATACAAATCAAAACCACAATGAGATACCATCTCACACCAGTTAGAATGGCAATCATTAAAAAATCAGGAAACAACAGGTGCTGGAGAGGATGAGGAGAAATAGGAACACTTTTACACCATTGGTGGGACTGTAAACTAGTTCAACCATTGTGGAAAACAGTGTGGCAATTCCTCAAGGATCTAGAACTAGAAATACCATTTGATCCAGCCATTCCATTACTGGGTATATACCCAAAGGATTATAAATCATGCTGCTATAAAGACACATGCACACGTATGTTTACTGCAGCACTATTCACAATAGCAAAGACTTGGAATCAACCCAAATGTCCACCAGTGACAGACTGGATTAAGAAAATGTGGCACATATATACCATGGAATACTATGAAGCCATAAAAAACGATGAGTTTGTGTCCTTTGTAGGGACATGGATGCAGCTGGGAACCATCATTCTCAGCAAACTATCACAAGAACAGAAAACCAAACACCACATGTTCTCACTCATAGGTGGGAATTGAACAATGAGATCACTTGGACACAGGAAGGGGAACATCACTTACCGGGGCCTATTGTGGGGAGGGGTTGGGGGGAGGGATAGCATTAGGAGATATACCTAATGTAAACGACGAGTTAATGGGTACAGCACACAACATGGCACACGTATACATATGTAACAAACCTGCATGTTGTGCACATGTACCCTAGAACTTAAAAGTATAATAATAAAAAAAAAAATACAAAAAAAAAAAAAAAAAAAACTGTGACGTAGAAAGTTTTTAGCCACTAGTCCAAAGACACACACTAGGATATGACAGAGCCAAGACTGATTCTCAAAGTAATAAGCACTCTATTATAGAATACTGCTTTCTAGTACACATGGGGGACACTGACTGCTTACATTAAATGCTTTCATTCACTTCACATTCTTCCAGTGTCAACACTAAGCTTGCCTAATCTGGCTCAGCTAGGTCCCACATCCCGGCTCAAGACAAGCTAGGGATTCTTGTGTCTTAAACAGTTTATTTGACATTTAGGGAGCAAAATGCCAAACATTCTTCTGCTTTCCTTTCCCTGAGAAGCATTTTTTTCATTTCAGTTAAATTGAAGACAACATTTATTTATGAAATATACTTAATGAGCTTTGCCCTAGGTCACATGCTAGGGAGAACACAAAACAAAAACATAAACCACCACTGTCATTCAATGAGCTTGTTATCTTATTGGAGATGTAGCTTCTATATGCATGAAACACACCGAACAAGTGTTATCACTGGCATTTGTAGACTTAAAGTGGGAATGCAATGAAGGATGTAGAATTGTTATCCAAGAGTTAAACTGTACAATTGATTAGATGAAGTTAATAAGAATAGATTCCATATCAGCAAGACTTGACTCTAACCTGATAGAGGTAATAAAAGGAAGTGTCAGTCAGTGAGGGTAGCCAGTCTGGGAAGCTCAGAAAAGAAGAAAGAGGAGGAGAAGGATAGGAGGAATAGAGAAGAGGAGGATGGAGAGGAGGAGAAGGGAAGAGAAAGGAAAAGAAGAAGGCTGCCACAGCCAACAAATGACAAAAGGCACCCATTTCCCAAACCATCTTGAAAACAAGTTCTCCTTCCCCTCCTGAAACCATGAGGATATGTAAAACACGGGAGCAACTTATGTAGAGAAGCCAGGAATGAAAGATTATCTAATAAACTGAGTATTTTTATGCAAGAGAGACAGGCCATTATCTACGAGATTATTTATATAATAGGACTGGACCAAGCTTTCATGTGGATCAGACATTTAGGCAATTCCCCTCCCCAGTCCTCTCTCCCAATAACCAGCAAGTAGAGACTCAGGAGAAATAATATTGTTGCTACAAGCAAATTTTAAAATTTTATTTTAACTTCATATCCAAGTTGTACTATGAGCTGAGTTTTGTGATTATTTTATATAACAAATGACTGCATTTCTAGCATAAAAATAAATTGTTGGTGGCCACTGCAAACTAGAATTGGCAAACAAGGAATTGTGGAAAAGTGAAATCTCAGATGAATTTAAAGGATGGTGTGATGTAAACAGGAGAAAATTCGGGAAACAACATAACAAAAGAGAAACAGCAGAAATAAATTCGTTATCTATATGGAGCAGTATGCAGCCTTGTCCAGAAAGGGTGAAAGCTGGGAGTTTAAATAAGAGATAGATCTTTTCTGAAGACAAGAAGATCCTTGAATGCAAGCGAGGAGATTTGAAAGCATTAAGGATCCACGGAGGGGACTAAAATATAAAAGATGGCATTTTAGGAACAGTATAATCGTAAGATGGTCTGGAGGTCTGGAGACAGACGTGAGATGGGGTGACTTTTGCCCAGAGTAGGAGTGATGACAAGGAAAAGAAAAGAACACCTCCAAGAGAAATACTGAATGGAAAATTGTCAGATTCTAGCCATTCATAGGATCCATAATATGAGGGATCCTTCAAGGGTCACATCAAATGTCCCTTCTGTAAAGTCAGGAAGGAGCCCTGGGAGCCCCTTCTGCAAGTATACCAGGCCGCCCTCTGTGCTCATATAAAAATGTGTTCATGCTACAAAAATATCCTTACCAAATTATGATATACTTATCTTAAAATTATTTTCCCTTTACCTCTTCCAGCATTGCCTTTAATCCTATAAACCCTGGTATAAAAAAAAAAAAATGACTCATCAGTGAATTCAGGTATTAGATCTCCCTGCTGACATCCATGACTTCTCTTAGAAATTCTCCATTTGCTCCAAAATACCCCTGATAAAGATAATTCTTTATCTAGGGCTCAGGGGCCAGTTCTGGCTATAAGGATATATGCTAAGTGCTGATCAGTGGGTTATGTCTGAAGACAGCAGTCACCCGGGAGCCAAGGCACTGTACCCAGACATGTTCTGTTCCATATTCTTTCAGGCCCAAAGCCCAAATCTCCATCTCCCGACAGAGTGAACCCGAGGAAAGCCACTGAACCAAAGTCTGAATTCTCCAGGAGGGTGGTGTGGTCTTTGTGGCCTGGGTATGCCTTCTGCTCCTGCCATTTGAGGCATGATCTCCTGCACACCAGGAGTAGAATTTCTTCATCTTCATCTATGTGCTGTGAATGCATGTCCCTGTTACAACTAGACTTCATAACAAAAGAACATTTGATCTTTTCTTGAGTGCCTGAATTTTTTTTCTTTAGCGTCTTCTGCTGAGGTGGGCAGAATTCTGAAATGCGACTGTCAGAGTCTGTCCTCGTTAAGCCGGATCCATCCCTATGCTAGGGATCCACCCCAGGCTGCTGGAGTAGTAGAAAACCAATAGCCATGGAGGATTTCCTTTCTCTGACTCCCTTCAGTTGTGTCTCTTTCAGTTAATTCCCTGCTTTTCCCTGATCTCTGGCCCTTGCCAACTAAGATTATGTAGAAGGTCTGCCCTACTGTTCCAGAGTTAGATTTTCTACAATGGTGTCTGGAAGTATAATGTCCCTCCAATACCACAGCAATTCTTGTGCTCATGTGTTACTAAAAGCTACCATGCTTTAGCTACTGCTGTCTGCAGCATCATTTTATTATCTGACAAAGCTTACAGCCTTTCCATACCCATGTATAGTGTAGTAGAGTGGTTAAGAGTGCACTTTCTGAAACCTGACTGTCTGAGGTTAAATTCAGTTCTGTGACCTTGGGCAGGTTATTTAAATCTCCTCTGTAAATGTGGAAATAAAAACAGCACTTACTTCCCAGGGTTAGTGTGAGGATTACATTAATTTATTCATGAAATGGCACTTAGAATAATGCCTAGCATTCAGGAAGTACTTAATAAGTATGAGCTATTATTATTATTTGGGTTAAGTATGAGGAAGTCAACACATATAGACAATAGCCCATGGTCCTAAGGCTGAGAGTCTGAGCCTTCAGACATTCCCATGGAGAAACAGAACTTTTAGCAATCTCTGGAATATGATACAGTGTTAGATCTCCAAGGCTCACTGACAGAAACACCTCCTTCTCCATATAGCAGACTTCTCCGATAGAGACTGAGTTTGGCCATTGATGATGACATCTCTTGGATGGGACTGAAAAGACCCTGCCATCCCTTAATACAGGGCTTTTACGGTACTGGACGTATAGATGTAGGCATGTTTGAATCAGGGGGCAAGTCTCCCTCAAAAGAGCTCCTCATCTTAGAATCACTAAAGGCAACTTCCTTCAAAAGAGTGAATGACCATCCCCATTTCCAGGTAAAATGAAATCCACTAACCACTGAACTAGTGTAGCCAGTCTTCAGTAAGGCATTGAATGGCAGTGAGAAGGCAGTGAGAAGTAACAACAGGGGTATGCTCATCAGAACTTGGTCCTCTCTCCACTTGAGGTGGGGTGGGTTGCAGAGTGGTCCCCACTCCTGCTCTTTAGAGTGGATGATGGTGAGGTGGATGTTTTGAGCCCCCAGTTAATAAAGCAGGAAGCAGCTCAAATAATTATATGGAAAAAAAAGATGTAGCCATATGCATACTCCAAGTTCATTGTGGTTACATCCACTTATGGCACTCAACATGTTTGCAATGTTTCCATAGTATATTCAGGAATATACTTGTATAATCTCTCCTGTATATGAATGGACTCTTATAGATTATCAATACTGAAGCTGGGGCTGCATTTATGTATCTCTGGTTTGCAACACAGCTTGGGCATGCACAGCTACAGATACTGTGGCACATGGAGACAAAGTGATGCTCTGGACACTTCCACTGCCACAACTTTCCTTTATTTCGCAAATAAGGAATTTTGTTGGAAATTCTGAGTTTGCAATGACAAGTGTAGCAACTGATGCTATATTCTTATGAAACCTCTCTTAGGACTCTCTAAGGATTCCGAACTAGAAAGGGCAGCATTTGCTTCTCCACCTCCTTCCTACCCTACCCCAAGCACCTATTTCTTACCAGCCTAGAAAGATTTCTGCTGCATTCTCCCAGAGGGACCATAAATTAGAGACCACAGGTAACCCCCAAGGCCCACAGAGCTTCAGGGGCATTATATCTTCACTCAAGTACACCAAAGTACTAACCATTGCACCTAATGTGCACAAATTTTAGTAGATTACATTTTATGCCTGTACTGTACAGCATAATACTCTAATACTTGTGTTAATAGGTTCCTTTTTGGAATTAGCTACAGCACAGTGATACACACAGAGAGAAACTCTAGAATGAGATCCCAAAATGTAACACCTTGATCTGGGGTTTAAAATGAATGTTCTAAATAGTTTCACAAATTATTGCTGGAAATCATACTGTTTTGAAATTTGTTCTTGAAAGACTACAAGGAAATTGTCAGACCAAAGAAAACTTTAGCTATCCCATTGTGGTGGGCAAAATATCTTTTTTTTTTTTTTAAATTTTTTAAATTTATTTATTATTATTATACTTTAAGTTGTAGGGTACATGTGCATAACGTGCAGGTTTGTTACATATGTATACTTGTGCCATGTTGGTGTGCTGCACCCATCAACTCGTCATTTACATCAGGTACAACTCCCAATGCAATCCCTCCCCCCTCCCCCCTCCCCATGATAGGCCCCGGTGTGTGATGTTCCCCTTCCTGAGTCCAAGTGATCTCATTGTTCAGTTCCCACCTATGAGTGAGAACATGCGGTGTTTGGTTTTCTGTTCTTGTGATAGTTTGCTAAGAATGATGGTTTCCAGCTGCATCCATGTCCCTACAAAGGACACAAACTCATCCTTTTTTATGGCTGCATAGTATTCCATGGTGTATATGTGCCACATTTTCTTAATCCAATCTGTCACTGATGGACATTTAGGTTGATTCCAAGTCTTTGCTATTGTGAATAGTGCTGCAATAAACATACGTGTGCATGTGTCTTTATAGTAGCATAATTTATAATCCTTTGGGTATATACCCAGTAATGGGATGGCTGGGTCATATGGTACATCTAGTTCTAGATCCTTGAGGAATCGCCATACTGTTTTCCATAATGGTTGAACTAGTTTACAATCCCACCAACAGTGTAAAAGTGTTCCTATTTCTCCACATCCTCTCCAGCACCTGTTGTTTCCTGACTTTTTAATGATCGCCATTCTAACTGGTGTGAGATGGTATCTCATTGTGGTTTTGATTTGCATTTCTCTGATGGCCAGTGATGATGAGCATTTTTTCATGTGTCTGTTGGCTGTGTGAATGTCTTCTTTTGAGAAATGTCTGTTCATATCCTTTGCCCACTTTTTGATGGGGTTGTTTGTTTTTTTCTTGTAAATTTGTTTGAGTTCTTTGTAGGTTCTGGATATTAGCCCTTTGTCAGATGAGTAGATTGCAAAAATTTTCTCCCATTCTGTAGGTTGCCTGTTCACTCTGATGGTAGTTTCTTTTGCTGTGCAGAAGCTCTTTAGTTTAATGAGATCCCATTTGTCAATTTTGGCTTTTGCTGCCGTTGCTTTTGGTGTTTTAGACATGAAGTCTTTGCCCATGCCTATGTCCTGAATGGTACTACCTAGGTTTTCCTCTAGGATTTTTATGGTATTAGGTCTAACATTTAAGTCTCTAATCCATCTTGAATTAATTTTCGTATAAGGAGTAAGGAAAGGATCCAGTTTCAGCTTTCTACTTATGGCTAGCCAATTTTCCCAGCACCATTTATTAAATAGGGAATCCTTTCCCCATTTCTTGTTTCTCTCAGGTTTGTCAAAGATCAGATGTCTGTAGATGTGTGGTATTTTTTCTGAGGACTCTGTTCTGTTCCATTGGTCTATATCTCTGTTTTGGTACCAGTACCATGCTGTTTTGGTTACTGTAGCCTTGTAGTATAGTTTGAAGTCAGGTAGCGTGATGCCTCCAGCTTTGTTCTTTTGTCTTAGGATTGTCTTGGAGATGCGGGCTCTTTTTTGGTTCCATATGAATTTTAAAGCAGTTTTTTCCAATTCTGTGAAGAAACTCATTGGTAGCTTGATGGGGATGGCATTGAATCTATAAATTACCTTGGGCAGTATGGCCATTTTCACGATATTGATTCTTCCTCTCCATGAGCATGGTATGTTCTTCCATTTGTTTGTGTCCTCTTTTATTTCACTGAGCAGTGGTTTGTAGTTCTCCTTGAAGAGGTCCTTTACATCCCTTGTAAGTTGGATTCCTAGGTATTTTATTCTCTTTGAAGCAATTGTGAATGGAAGTTCATTCATGATTTGGCTCTCTGTCTGTCTGTTACTGGTGTAAAAAAATGCTTGTGATTTTTGCACATTGATTTTGTATCCTGAGACTTTGCTGAAGTTGCTTATCAGCTTAAGGAGATTTTGGGCTGAGACAATGGGGTTTTCTAAATATACAATCATGTCATCTGCAAAGAGGGACAATTTGACTTCTTCTTTTCCTAACTGAATACCCTTGATTTCTTTCTCTTGCCTAATTGCCCTAGCCAGAACTTCCAACACTATGTTGAATAGGAGTGGTGAGAGAGGGCATCCCTGTCTTGTGCCAGTTTTCAAAGGGAATTTTTCCAGTTTTTGCCCATTCAGTATGATATTGGCTGTGGGTTTGTCATAAATAGCTCTTATGATTTTGAGGTACGTTCCATCAATACCGAATTTATTGAGCGTTTTTAGCATGAAGGGCTGTTGAATTTTGTCAAAAGCCTTTTCTGCATCTATTGAGATAATCATGTGGTTCTTGTCTTTGGTTCTGTTTATATGCTGGATTATGTTTATTGATTTGCGAATGTTGAACCAGCCTTGCATCCCAGGGATGAAGCCCACTTGATCATGGTGGATAAGCTTTTTGATGTGCTGCTGAATCCGGTTTGCCAGTATTTTATTGAAGATTTTTGCATCGATGTTCATCAGGGATATTGGTCTAAAATTCTCTTTTTTTGTTGTGTGTCTGCCAGGCTTTGGTATCAGGATGATGTTGGCCTCATAAAATGAGTTAGGGAGGATTACCTCTTTTTCTATTGATTGGAATAGTTTCAGAAGGAATGGTACCAACTCCTCCTTGTACCTCTGGTAGAATTCAGCTGTGAATCCATCTGGTCCTGGACTTTTTTTGGTTGGTAGGCTATTAATTATTGCCTCAATTTCAGAGCCTGCTATTGGTCTATTCAGGGATTCAACTTCTTCCTGGTTTAGTCTTGGAAGAGTGTAAGTGTCCAGGAAATTATCCATTTCTTCTAGATTTTCCAGTTTATTTGCGTAGAGGTGTTTATAGTATTCTCTGATGATAGTTTGTATTTCTGTGGGGTCGGTGGTGATATCCCCTTTATCATTTTTTATTGCGTCGATTTGATTCTTCTCTCTTTTCTTCTTTATTAGTCTTGCTAGTGGTCTGTCAATTTTGTTGATCTTTTCAAAAAACCAACTCCTGGATTCATTGATTTTTTGGAGGGTTTTTTGTGTCTCTATCTCCTTCAGTTCTGCTCTGATCTTAGTTATTTCTTGCCTTCTGCTAGCTTTCGAATGTGTTTGCTCTTGCTTCTCTAGTTCTTTTAATTGCGATGTTAGAGTGTCAATTTTAGATCTTTCCTGCTTTCTCTTGTGGGCATTTAGTGCTATAAATTTCCCTCTACACACTGCTTTAAATGTGTCCCAGAGATTCTGGTATGTTGTATCTTATTTTAAACCCAGAATTTCATATCCAGCCAAACTAAGTTTCATAAGTGAAGGAGAAATAAAATCCTTTACAGATAAGCAAATGCTTAGAGATTTTGTCACCACTAGGCCTGCTTTACAAGAGACCCTGAAGGAAGCACTCAACATGGAAAGGAACAACCGGTACCAGCCATTGCAAAAACATGCCAAAATGTAAAGACCATCGAGGCTAGGAAGATACTGCATCAACTAACGAGCAAAATAACCAGTTAATATCATAATGGCAGGATCAAGTTCACACATAACAATCTTAACCTTAAATGTAAATGGACTAAATGCTCCAATTAAAAGACATAGAGTGGCAAACTGGATAAAGAGTCAAGACCCATCAGTCTGCTGTATTCAGGAGATCCATCTCACACGCAGAGACATACATAGGCTCAAAATAAAGGGATGGAGGAAGATTTACCAAGCAAATGGAGAACAAAAAAAAGCGGGGGTTGCAATACTAGTCTCTGATAAAACAGACTTTAAACCATCAAAGATCAAAAGAGACAAAGAAGGCCATTACATAATGGTAAAGGGATCAATTCAACAGGAAGAGATAACTATCCTAAATATACATGCACCCAATACAGGAGCACCTAGATTCATAAAGCAAGTCCTTAGACACTTACAAAGAGACTTAGACTCCCATACAATAATAATGGGAGACTTCAACACTCCACTGTCAACATTAGACAGATCAACGAGACAGAAAGTTAACAAGGATATCCAGGAATTGAACTCATCTCTGCAGCAAGCAGACCTAATAGACATCTATAGAACTCTCCACCCCAAATCAACAGAATATACATTCTTCTCAGCACCACATCGTACTTACTCCAAAATTGACCACGTAATTGGAAGTAAAGCACTCCTCAGCAAATGTACAAGAACAGAAATTATAACAAACTGTCTCTCAGACCACAGTGCAATCAAACTAGAACTCAGGACTAAGAAACTCAATCAAAACCGCTCAACTACATGGAAACTGAACAACCTGCTCCTGAATGACTACTGGGTACATAATGAAATGAAGGCAGAAATAAAGTGGTGGGCAAAATATCTTGTGGGCAGCACCTTGGCCCACAAGATATCCATGACCTAACCCCTGGAACCTGTCACTGTGTTACCTTACATGGCAAAAGGATCTTTGCACATACAACTAAAGTTAGAGACCTTGAGACAAAGAAATTATCTAGGATTATCCAGGTGGGACAACAATGCCCAACTGTGGTCACAGGAAGACATGACTGCAGAAAAAATGTTCGGGCCGGGTGCGGTGGCTCATGCCTATAATTCCAGCACTTTGGGAGGCCGAAGCAGGTGGATCACTTGAGGTCAGGAATTCGAGACCAGCCTGGCCGACATGGTGAAACCCTGTCTCTACTAAAAATACAAAAACTAGCTGGGCATGGTAGTTAGCATCTGTAATCCCAGCTACTCAGGAGGCTGAGGCAGAAGAATCGCTTGAACCTAGGAGGCAGAGGTTGCAGTGAGCCGAGATCGTGCCACCGCACTCCAGCCTGGGCGACAGAGCAAGACTCAGTCTCAAAAAAAAAAAAAAGAAAAAAAAGAAAAAAAAAGAAAAGGAGAAATGTTCAAACAGACGTAATGTTGCTGGCTTTGAAGACTGAAGAAGGAATCACAAGCCAAGGAACATGGGTAGCCTCTAGAAGCTGGGAAAAAAAGGAAATTAATTTTTCCCTAGGCCTCCAGAATGATATAGCCCTGCCTATATGTTAATTTTAGCCCAGTAAGACCTGTGTCAGACTTCTGGCTGTCAGAACCATAAAGTACTACATTTGTCTTGTTTTAAGCCACTATGTTTATAGTAATATGTTACTGCAGCAATAAAAACAACTAATGCACCCATGAAAAAGGTGGTAGATCTAAAAGCCTCATGGATAAAACTCTGAGGTTGCTAATGCACCCACATGCCTGTTTAAAAGGAAGGCTAGACTACGTTGGCACTGACATGCTTGCCTTTGTGTTCAGGTCTCTATCTCTCCCTCCTACATGCCCCACCTGGACTTCCAGTTCAGTTAATTCAGCATTCACAAGCAGGTGTGTCACTCAACATCAAGCATGATTCAATTCAAATCACCAGAGATGTGAAGCCATTTGTGTAGTGCTCCAAAATCCCTCCGAGGACTCATTTGATAAAAATCTGGTTACTTCTGGCTAAGTGATATTTGAGTTTGAGTGCCCCAGTAAATAAGCATCCATTTTTTCCCATTCAAGTTCGGAACCAGTGGAGAAATACAGATAGAAATGTCAGCTTGATCGTTGATAGAAACGGACTGCAAATACGGCTTGAGCTCTCAGTCAAAAGGTGTTGCTAAAGACTGCCAGCTTTCTACTCCCACAGAACTTGGGGGCCTACCCACCAAGAAAAAGCTTGATCCGTAGATTAGAAACCCTTAGCCAGGACCGATATCTCACACTGACTTGGGACAGAGAAAGAAGAAAGAGAGACAAAGCCCCAGTAATTGATCTTTTAAAATAAGTTAGTTACAGCCAATTGAGAAAAGTGGCTAAAAATAAATCAATCAATCTCATTTAAATGAGATCTTCAGATTCTCAGAATTTCCTTTTAATTCCTGTCATTTTTATTTGGGTCCATACCACCAATGAGGGAAATGTTTTTAAAATTTTTAATAAACATATAAAATGTCATGGTTAGTGACTGCCTGGGGCCAACACATAGTCAGTAAAAGAATTTACCAAGACAGTAATAAGTCTGGAAAGGCAGATTTATTTAAAGAAAAGGGGAGATACACTGCCAGCGAGCAATGGGCAATACAGCAGAGGGAAGGCTGTCTGCTGTCTGCAAAGAGGCAGGGACTGGAGGGGAGTTTTTTAGGTCGTGTTACTTGGGCTTAATGTTTGCAGACAGGATGCTAGGTGCAGGTGGGCTTTGATTGGGATGCTTGTAACAGGATGCTTGGGTGCTAGTGAGCCATTTGCAGTTGACCCTATTTCTCAGAACATTTGTTCCTCTCTACCCCCTACTTCTGTTTCTGCCAGCTAAGCTCATTTTTCAGTTTTCTTTCAACTCCTTAGGGCTCCACAAATTGCACATATTTATGGGGTACAACTTGATATTTCAATACATGTATACATTATATAATGAACAAATTAGGGTAATTAGCATGTTTACCACCTCAAAAATTTATCATTTCTTTGTGGTAGGAACACTGAAGATCCTCTCTTCTGGCTAAATTGAGATATACAATGTCTTACTGTTTACTATAGTTACTCTACTGTGCAATAGGACACCAAAAATCATCCTTCCTTCCTAGCTGTAACTTTCTTGACCAACCTCTCCCAATCTCTACCTGCCCCCGGCCCTCCCCAGTCTCTGGTAACCACTGTTCTATTGCCTACTTTCATGATATCAAGGTTTTTTCTTTTTGGATTCCACATATGAATGAGATTATGTGGTATTTGTCTTTCTCTGCCTGGATTATTTCACTTAACATAATATCCCTTAGATTCATCCATGTCACAAATGACAACATCTCCTTGTTTTTATGGCTGCCTAGTATTTCATTGTGTATATATACCACATTTGCTTTCTCCATTCATTCATTGTTGGACACTTAAGTTGATTCCATTGAATAGTGCTAGAATAAACATGTGAGTGAGGATGTCTCTGTGATATACTGATTTCATTTCCTCTGAATATATACCCAGTAATAGGATTCTGGATCATATGGTAGTTCTATTTTTAATATTTTGAGGAACTCCATACTATTTTCCACAAACGATGAACTAATTTACATCCCCACTAATAGCATATAAGGGTTCCCTTTTCTCCACATCCTTGGAAACACTTGTGTCTTTTGTCTTTGTGATAATAATCATTTTAAGTGGAATGAGGTGATATAGTGGTTTTGATTTGTATTTCTCTGATGATTAGTGATGTTAAGCATTTTTCCATACACCTGGGTTGGTATTTATGTCTTCTATTGAGAAATGTTCATTAAGGCCTTTTGCCATTTTTAAATCAAATTATTTGTTCTGGGTTTTTTTGCTACTGAGTTGTTTGAATTCCTTATATATTCTAGATATTCTTTCCTTGTCCAGCTGTCTAGTTTGCAAATATTTTCCCCCATTCTATAGGTTGTCTCTTTACTCTTGATTGTGTCCTTTGATGTACATGAGCTTTTTAGTTTAATATAATCCCATTTGTCTATTTTTGTTTTTATTGTCTGTGCTTTTGAGATCATATTTTAAAAATCCTTACCTAGTCCAATGTCATGAAGCATTTCCTCTGTTTTTGTCTATCAGTTTCGTATTTTCAAGTCTTACATGTACATCTTCACTTCATTTTTAGTTGGATTTTGTACATGGTGAGAGATAGGGGTCCAGTTTTATTCTTCTGCATATAGATATCCAATTTTACCCACACCATTTATTGAAGACACTGTCCTTTCCCCAGTGTGTATTCTTGACACCCTTATTGAAAATCAGTTGGCTGTAGATATGTGGAATTATTTCTGGACTCTCTATTCTGTGCCATTGATCTGTGTGTATTTTTACACCAATGCCATGCTGTTTTAGTTACTATCACTTTCTCATGTCAGGTAGTGGTATGCCTCCAGTTTTGATTTTTGTGTTTGTTTGTTTTTAATCAAGATTGCTTTGGGTGTTCAGAGTCTTTTTGTGATTCTATACAAGTTTTAGGATTTTTTTTTTTCTGTGAAGAATGTCACTGGAATTTTTTTTGTTTTTTTTTTTTTTGGTTTTTTTTTTTTTTTTTTTTGGAGATGGAGTCTCGCTCTGTCACCCAGGCTGGAGTTCAGTGGCGCAGTCTCGGCTCACTGCAAGCTCCGCCTCCCGGGTTCACGCCATTCTCCCGCCTCAGCCTCCCGAGTAGCTGGGACTACAGGTGCCCACCACCACACCCGGCTAATTTTTTGTATTTTTTTTTAGTAGAGACAGGGTTTCACCGTGTTAGCCAGGATGGTCTCGATCTCCTGACCTCGTGATCCGCCCGCCTCGGCCTCCCAAAGTGCTGGGATTACAGGCGTGAGCCACCGTGCGGAATTTTAACAGGGATTATATTAAATCTGTGTATCACTTTGGATAGTAAGGACATTTTAACAATGTGAATTTTTCCAATCCATGAACACCTCTTTTAGCATCCTCTTTAATTTCTTTCATTAATGTTTTGTGTAGTTTATTTATTTATATATTGAGATGGAGTCTCGCACTGTCACCCAGGCTGGAGTGCAATGGCGCAATCTCAACTCACTGCAACCCCCACCTCTTGGGTTCAAGTGACTCTCCTGCCTCAGCTTCCCAAGTAGCTGGGATTACAGGTGCCTGCCACCACGCCCAGCTAATTTTTTTGTATTTTTAGTAGAGACAGAGTTTCACTATGTTGGCCAGGCTGGTCTCGAATTCCTGACCTCGTGATCCACCCACCTCAGCCTCCCAAAGTGCTGGGATTACAGACGTGAGCCACCACGCCTGGCCATTAATGTTTTATAATTTTTAATGTACAGATTTTTTACCTTCTTGGTTAAATTTACTCCTGAGTATATTACTTTTTGTAGCTATTATAAATGTAGCTATTGTAAATTCAAATGATTTCATTACATTTTTTATCTGTATTCTTCTGTATCTCGCAAGTTTCCCTAAAATCACTACTTTGATTTCTTTTTAAGACATTTTTTAAGTTTCCTTTTCTTTGGGGTTTACTACTGGAGAATAACATTCATTTGAAGGTGTCATGTTTCTTTGCTTTCTCAAGTTTCTTGTGTATCTACTTTGTTTTGTTTTTTGCTTGTTTGTTTGAGATGGAATCTGGCTCTGTCACCCAGGCTGGAGAGCAGTGGTGTGATCTTAGCTCACTGAAACCTCTGCTTCTCAGGTTCAAGAGATTCTCCTGCCTCACCTCCCAAGTAGCTGGGATTACAAGTGTGTGCCACCACATCCAGCTGATTTTTGTATTTTTTGTAGAGATAGGGTTTCACCATGTTGGATAGGCTGGTCTTAAACTCCTGACTTCAAGTTATCTGCCCGCCACAGCCTCCCAATGTGCTGGGATTACAGGCATGAGCCACCACACCTAGCCTTGTGCATCTACTTTGATATCTGTGCATCTGCTGAATCCGTTTCTGCTTCCAATTTTACAGAGTAGCTTTTATAAGGAAAGACTTTTTCCTACAGATGTGTCCTATGGTGTCAGTTGAGTAGTGTGAATTCACATTGGTTCTGGGTGGACACAGTAGTTGGGTCTCCATACAGCTTCATCAGGTATAATCCATGTAGTAATATCTCTGAGTGCCTCAATGGCCTAGACTGCAGGAGTTTAGGGCAGTAGTGGTGCAGCTTTGCCACAGAAAGGGCCACCAGGCTGGTTCTTAAGCTGGAGGTACATGCACAACTGTGCAGGATCACCTGTTCCTTGCAGGGAAGGGTGTCATGTGGACTTGGATGCAAGGGTCATCACCATTTCACTGGGCCTAGGTTCTAAACAGCTGGGGTTGTGGTGCTACAGTCATCTGTGTGAGCATGTAAGAATGACAGTGGAGTCTCAGGGATGGAAAGATCAGTGGTTACTGTTCCCCAGAGTAGAGCACACTCTAGCAGTGGCTCCAGTTTCAAGGTGTCACTGTGCCATAACAGCCTGGGTCATGGGAGGTGGGCAGTGTACAATGTGAGCTCCTACTGTGAAACAATGCCGCTGTGGGAACTCCAGACAGCTCCCCCAAGGGCCTGTGAGGACTGCCACGTTCACCTGTAGCAAGGACTACCTGTATCTGTACTGGTAACAGGGGCTGCTGGGGGCTCCCTGCTTACCTGACAGAGGAGATGGAGTAGTAGAGGCAGAGTACTTCACCCTCCTCTCTATGCTGCCATCCTGAGTTACTGTTTGCCACAGGGATTCTGCCATTCCCTTGCTATACTGCAGTGCTCTCCCTCAGATACTCTAGTCTAATTGTAGTTGTTTATTTGTTGTTTTGGTCTTTTTGTGTATGAGGAGGTAAGTGCCAAGTACCTCTAGTTAGCCTCTTACTGATAACCAGGAAATGCTTTGAATGGAAAATAGAATGGATTCTTTCTGGTGTTTATTGTTTATTTTCAATTTTTTTTTTTTTTTTTTGAGACAGAGTCTCACTCTGTTGCCCAGGCTGGAGTGCAGTGGTGTGATCTCGGCTCACTGCAACCTCCACCTCCCAGGTTCAAGCAATTCTCCTGCCTCAGCCTCCCAAGTAGCTAGGATTACAAGTACGCACCACCAAGCCCAGCTAAGTTTGTATTTTTAGTAGAGACGGGGTTTCACCATATTGGCCAGGTTGGTCTCGAACTTTTTTTTTTTTTTTTTTTTTTTTTTTTTTGGAGACGGAGTCTGGCTCTGTCGCCCAGGCTGGAGTGCAGTGGCCGGATCTCAGCTCACTGCAAGCTCCGCCCCCCGGGTTCACGCCATTCTCCTGCCTCAGCCTCCCGAGTAGCTGGGACTACAGGCGCCCGCCACCTCGCCTGGCTAGTTTTTTGTATTTTTTTAGTAGAGACGGGGTTTCACCATGTTAGCCAGGATGGTCTCGATCTCCCGACCTCGTGATCCGCCCGTCTCGGCCTCCCAAAGTGCTGGGATTACAGGCTTGAGCCACCGCGCCCGGCCGGTCTCGAACTTTTAACCTAAAGTGATCTGCCTGCCTTGGCCTCCCAAAGTGCTAGGATTACAGGCATGAGCCTTATTTTCAAATTTCTAAAGTAAGATATTTGAATTTTTATTTTTAGTGTTGACTGATGTAAAATAAGAGTAGGGTTTTGTATATTTCTGTGTGATTTGCTGATGAGTCACCTACAGTATTCCTTGACACTGAGGTAGAAATAGCAACAGACTAGTTCAAGTAAGTCTACTCTTCCTATGTGACCTTCAAAAAATAATTTTACCTTGCTCAGCCTCAGTCCTCTCACTTGCAAAAGAGAAATAACCGGACCTTGCCTGCCTAGAGACAGTGCGAAGGTCAGGTAAGATAATGAACATAAAAGCAGATATTATGTATTGTTTCTATGACTTCAGAAATTATTAAATACTTAACAAATTAGATCATGAATGTGATATGGCCTAAAAAGGTAGTATAAATGGAAGATATTTGATATACATAATCTGTTGTCAATTAAAGAAATACTTAAATTTTCCACAAAGGGTATTAAGAGACCATTCGTTTTAGAGTACACATTGGAACATTGTAACTTAAAACAAGAACATATTGTATTGGATAAAATATTTTTATTTTAGGACTTACATGATTGCTGCATGTCTTGTACCGAATGTTCTGCCCTTCACAATTCCTAAAGGAAAAAAGAAAGAAGAAAGAAGAAATCATGATTTCATAGAAGAGGCAGCATTTAAAAAAAAAAAAATCAAATACAAGGCATTGGTTCCCTGTAAAACTTTCACTAGTGCACATTACCCCAAAGATTCAAAGTTTAATTCTAAGAAACTAATTTTCAAGGATTGGGGGCCAAGAAGTCTTGTGGAAGTGTCACATTAAATAAAGAATGAATTCTTTAGGTAATAGTAGTACTCACATGCAATTCTTACCCAACAGCCCGTATAACCATTACAATTAATGTACAATATGTGTGTGTCTCATGTGTGAATATGTGTATTCTTTTCTATAATGAAAAGGGAAAAGCTACATGCAGAAGCATTTGTGTAGCATGTTTCCACTAGGACATTTCTCTTCCCTTACTGAAGCAACTCAAATTAGCAGGGCACTCACTGTCTTCCTTTAATTAGTACAACAGTGTCTGTTAGAAATTTGCTTGAAGTAATGCTTCCTTTTTTTTTTTTTTTTTTTTTTTTTTGAGACAGAGTCTTATTCTGTCTCCCAGGCTGAAGTGCAATGGCTTGATCTCAGCTCACTGCAACCTCCGTCTCCCAGGTTCAAGCAATTCTCCAGCCTCAGCCTCCAGAGTAGCTGGGATTGCATGCGCACACCCCCATACCTGGCTAATTTTTGTATTTTTAGTAGAGACGGGGTTACACCATGTTGGCTAGGCTGGTTTCGAACTCCTGGCCTCAAGTGATCCACCCGCCCCAGCCTCTCAAAGTGGGGGGATTACAGGTGTGAGCTACTGTACCCAGCCTACTTTATTTCAATCATTGACCTTACCAAATGGGATTATACAAAGTCATGTTGGAACAGCATTCTTGGGATGCTAATACTGGTAAGTTTGAGAATTTTCCAGGGATGACCACCACATAACCTATCTTCCCCCACAGCCACTAGCTCTGGGACCCCGCCACTCACTTTCCAGGCAGTTTTCCTTTGGGAGACTGGAATTCCATCCAACAGGTACTTCCCTTAGTCCAGTGCTTGTCCGTCTATATTTTACATAAACTCCTTAAAGATATCTAATCTATTCATAGCACTTTTCCCAATTTTTCAATGGAGTTACATATTTTTTCCCTTTATATTTTCCTGGTGAATTCAATGGCAAATTTGGAGCCAGGAAAGCTAAACACAGGCTTAAATAATCATTTTGAATTAAAAGTCAATAGATACTATTTCAATTGTTACTAAAATATTTATTTCTATGGGAACAAAATAATTTTAAAGTGGATAGGAGGTCATTTTTTTGCCACTATGATTTAAATATGAGCCTATATGAAATGATTGATAGAGTCAGCAATGTTAAACTCACTGCATATACCTTCTGATGCTTCCATTTTTCTTGATTACAAAAGAAATAAGTGGAAACCAGTAATGTGCCAGGAAGTATAGAGGTAGTCACTCAAAATCCTATCACCAAGAACTTTATTCTTTTGTCATTTAACCCTCCATTGTTTCTGCCATTTACAGGATTGAAAATCATACTGTTAATTCATCCTAGTATTTGTTTTAATCTAATATTATAAGCATTTTCTCATTTCATTGATAATTCTTTGGAAAAATTATTTTAATGATTACATCACAGTCCATTATACAAACATTATTTTTGTAGCTGTAAATTTAAAACTTTTAAAATTGTGACAAAATACACATAACATAAAACTTACCATCCTAACCACTTTTAAGTGTGTGGTTCAGTGTTTAAGTATGTTCACATTGCTATGCCAATATTACCTTTTGTGATTACACTGCTTCTCTTTTTCCCTACTTAAAAACTGACATATATTAAAATTCTATTTGGTATGTATACAATTTTAAGAGTTTTGACAAACCCATACAATTGTGTAACTACTACCACAAGGAATATTTGGAACAGTTCCATCACCCCAAAAATGCCCTCAGGTTGCCCCTGTATAGTCAGCCTCTTCCCCCACCCTCAGCTCCTGGCAACCACTGGTTGGTTTTGTCCCTATAATTTGTCTTTTCCAAAATGTTATATAAATGGAATCGCACCATATGTAGCTTTTTGAGACTGGCTCTTTTTAGCATAATATATTTGAAAATCATTCTTGTGGTTGCAGGTATCTAGTTTGCACTTTTTTAATTGCTGAGTGGTATTCTATTGCACAAATGTACAACTGTTTATTCACTCACCAGGTAATATTTGAGTTGTTTTTAGTTTTGGGTAAGTATGAAAAAATGCTATAAACATTCACATGGAGGTTTTATGCTAACAAAGCTTTTCATTTCTCGGGTAAATACCTAGAAGTGGGATTTCTGAGTCCATTTTTTTTTATATAATATAAAATTTATTTGGTAAACATCTTTAGGTTTTCATTTTTGTCCATACATACAATACATATTTAGAAGTATTTTAAAACAAATCCCAGTCCTTTCATAATATGAATTTTTTCATGTATGAGTTTTTAACTCTTGGCTGGCTAAATATTATTCAATTAGTTGGATGTATGGCTGGCATATGATTAAATCTTTGCCTTTCATACAGGAAAGGCAATGCTGCATGATATGGTATTACTTCTTACATGATCCTTTTTTCTCAAAGCTGTAAACACACTTCATTGACCCTTGACATTTAGACTTGCAGAGGAGAAATATGATTATTCCTTTGCTTGTGTGTTTTATGTTTCTGCCTGAAAGGTTATAGTACTCTTGTTTTGTTGTGTTAGTATTTGATATAAAAGTTAAGTTATAATCAGGATGTATCCAGTCGTGTGTTTCATCAGTCTTTACTGAAAATGGTGAGCCTTTTTGAATGGAATATTCAAGGTCTTTATTTACAATGCTGCTGATTATTCTCAGATTATGATTTTGATTACTGCTCTTGTTCCATAAATGCCTATAATTGTGAGGTTGGAGCTCCCTCTCTCTGCATCTATTATTTCTTCATTAATCCATCTATGATTTCCTCATATATATATATATATATATATATATATATATCTCATTTCATTGACCTTTTCTTGTGCTTATAAGAAATCTTCTATAGATATTCCTCCACACTACTGGTTTTAATTTTCTGTAGTGGTTATTTTCTATTTTACTGTGTCCGGTGAACTTTTAATATTAACTTCCACACTTTTTCCTTTGCAGTTTTTCTCAAACTCTCCCTCCTCCATTTCCATTTCATACTACCTTCACCTTAAACTTTCTGTTCCAACTGCAACTTGTACCCATTGTCTCCTCTCATCTTATGTTTTTGAGGTGGTATAATCCCTAATTAGATTTAGAAGGCTTTGGGAGAAGGACATTTTGGAGTGAAAAGAACAGCATTATAGCTGCCTCCAAAAGCATTACCTAACTTGTAGTTAAATCATATTTAGGTAGATGTGCTTTCGTGATTTGTGGTTCAGAACATCTTCCCAGATTATCACAATGGGTTGGCTGTGTCTTAATATTTTGCAGCACTGCATATTTCTGTTTTTAAAATTTTGTCATAGGTATTTTATTCTTAAATTTATTAAAATCTTGCTAAGAGTACATCAAATTTTAATCATTCAAGCAGCACCAAACTGGGAGGCTGGTAGAAAAAAATATATTGGTGTGGAGAAGTCTTTCTCTTGGTCAAGGAGAAAATGACTCCATTCTACTGGGAAACAACAGCTACGCCTATGGAAAAGGTCATTCACTTACATGGCCTACTTCATTTTGCTTTTTATGTATGAACAAAAGAAGAAAATAAATAATAGGAAAAGTGAAGAAGTAATTGAAATTACTCTCTTATTTTGGAAAAGCCCCAGTTGAGGGAAGTTGCTAATAGATTAGTGAAGTGATAACCAAAAAGCTTTTTGTACCATGCTGACTTGCACCTCTATAAAGCATTTAATGCTAATTTCAAAGGAACAAGCAAATTAGAGAGTCACAGGTTAAAAAAATATATTTGAATTGATGGGAATACTGGAATACAAAAATTGTTGAAACAATAAAAATGGCATTTTCTTTAAACATTTTCAGAAATAATTTTTAGATGCATTTTTAGTAGTTGCTTAATTTTAGCTATTTATATTAAAAACTGTTCTTGTAAAAAGAAACTTAAAACTAAAAGGTAAGGAAAGAATATATCAAAGGTATCTTATGGCTGTGTCTCAGGCCTTCAGTGTAGACTATGTGTATAGCAACGGCCTAAACTCCATTGCCACCTGCTGTGTCCTAATTGTAAGCTGAGTTTCCAGGAGTCACTAATTTGCATCTTGAGTGTTGAGCCTTAAAATATAAACCTAAAAAGTATGTACAACTCTACTACAAATCCCACTACAATTGCAGCATGGTGATATGAAAAAGAGAGCATTTTATGTCATGAATTTTCAAAACATAATGCACCATTTTAGACTCAGTCTTCCTTCAACAATGTCTTACGGTGATCCTACTATCTACCAGGATATGGATATAAAGATTCAGGGAGATTACTTCTCTATTTCCTTTATAAGTCAGTAGCAAGGTTTTTTTTTAAAACCCAACCACCTGGTGACCATTTTTAACAATCTATTTTACTTTGTCCAACCTAATACATAGTAAACTCAGTGACTGGCCTCTATTGATGTGGCTTGCTTTGGTTACAATTTAGTATGAAAACGAATGACTACTTCATGAAACAGGCATAAAATGAAATGCAAGTTATTTTAAAGTTAAGGACATTGGAATCCTAATTCCCCAAGCAGGAACCTGCCAGCTTATTCTGGAATAATTCCTTTGGGCCAAAGCAACTAAGCTGCAGAAATATTACTTACAAGTTTTAAATTTCATTGTAATTAGTATATGCAAGAGCTAATGGTTATCAAGAGTATTTGAAAATTCAAGAGCATCATTTCACAATTATGTATTTTCTATCCATTACAACATTCATAACACCCTGTATTGAAGAGTTTTGAAGTCATAAATTTATGAATATATAAAAAACATATGTTGATTCCACATGAGGATATATTAAAAACATTAATAAAATTTCCCTGGAGTTCATAGCACTATAATTTATTATATTCATTTGATGATATATTGACTCAAATACTGGTGTCATAAAGCCTGAGAAGTATGTGTTTTGAAGAATAAAAATATATTAATTTTTAAAATAGTATTTAACTTAAACCTGTGTTTCCCATGATTGGCACTTAACTAGAATATCAAGTTACACACTTCTGCAAGAGAAAGAGACATTCTGGCTGGCATATGGTTTGCAATGCAAAAGAACTGACTATTTAAAGTAATCAAATTCTGAAATAACTTTATCCACAAGAAATATATAAGCAAAATAGCTATATTTGCTATTTTCCTAAATCATGAATGCCCTAAATCATGAATTTGAAGAAGCACACTGATAAAAGAGAAGGCACTGAAATGCTTTCTAAAGCTTTGGGATGGCTTTCAGCTTGGTTTTATATGTAATCACCTCCATATTCCTCTTCCAAGAAAAACTGACCACAAGTATTCAATATTTATGAAGACTTAATAAGTCTCCAAGGCAGTTCAAGGATAAAGAGACCTGATAAGCATTCCAAGGGAAAGTACTTCCAAAACGACAGTGAAAGTTCTTAACATGGGAATGGGTCAGGAATGATTAAGGTTTGCAGCTGCTTAAAATGTGGGGAGCAAGAATGAGTGAATTATTAAAGAACCTGCTACCATGCTTTTGAATTAAACTAATTTCATTATAGCCAAAAAGTGGTGTTACTGTCCCTGTTTCTTAGACATGGAAAAAGTGGGTGTGCCACAGGCCTGATCCTATGCCAGGAACCAAGCTGGGAGAGCACATGCAATGACATGCATTTATCTTACTTCTGAAATACCACAGAACCTATTATTCTCTCAATATATGCACACATATGCACAAATACATATATACATATTTGATTTAGGATGTTTTCTACCCTTAGATACCTGTTTAAATTAGATGAGCTCAGGGACCAGGCAAATTTGGAGATTCTCAGGCCTAAAAGCAAATTTCAGAATGTAGGCTAAGGTTTGTATAGAAATAGACTAAAGAATGCTATATTAGTCCTAAGAAATGAAAAAGTTAAGCAAATCCTACATCAGAAATAGGAGAGGTAACTGAGTAAATGGAATCATAATGTACAAAAAAAACTTCTGCAGTTTTTTTTCTTTCTCTGAAAGCTGTTTTTGAGACTATCCATGTTAACAGATGTAACTCTATAATTCATTCACTTTTAGAGATCTGTAGGAATCCCAGTTATAAATATACCAAATTTATTTATCAATTCTCTTTATTCTTCATTGATCAATTTTCCTAAATGTTGATGAAGATTATTCCAAATCTTCATTTGGAAGTTGGTTTCAAATTTTAAACTGCACCCACAGTTCTGCAATGAGCAATCTTATATCACCATGTTAGGCATATTTACACATTTCTCTGGGATATATACTTGAGCAGGGTTGTTCTGTTCCAGGTGTTTACAGCATCACTATTACCAGATATTGACAAATTGCTCTCTAACATGGGCATACCAATTTTCACCCTCATTACCAGTACAGGAAGGTTCCTATTTTTATACATCTAGGTCAATATTTCACATTTTAAAACTTTTTAATTTTTTCCCAATATGAAGAATGTGAAATATGTCATTTCATATTCTTTTTCTTTTTGGGGTAGACAGAGTCTTGCTGTCTCACCCAGGCTGGAGTGCAGTGGTGCAATCTCAGCTCACTGCAACCTCCTGGGCTCAAGTGATTCTTTTTTTTTTTTTTTTTTTTTTTTTTGAGACGGAGTCTCGCTCTGTCGCCCAGGCTGGAGTGCAGTGGCGCGATCTCGGCTCACTGCAAGCTCCGCCTCCCGGGTTCACGCCATTCTCCTGCCTCAGCCTCCCGAGTAGCTGGGACTACAGGCGCCCACAACCGCGCCCGGCTAATTTTTTGTACTTTTAGTAGAGATGGGGTTTCACCGTGGTCTCGATCTCCTGACCTTGTGATCCGCCCGCCTCGGCCTCCCAAAGCGCTGGGATTACAGGCATGAGCCACCGCGCCCGGCAAGTGATTCTTGTATTTCTGCTTTCCGAGTATCTGGGATTACAGGCATGTGCTACCACGTCAGGTTAATTTTTGCATTTTTTAGAAAAGGGGTTTCATCATGCTGGTCTCAAACTCCTGACCTCAAGTGATTCACCCATCGCAGCCTCCCAAAGTGCTGGGATTACAAGTGTAAGCCACCACACCCAATCTCATTTCATATGCTTTTGCAGGTTTTTGTCAGTGAAATTATTATTTTCATTTGTTTTTTACTATGCAGATTCATCTTCTGTGAATTTCCTGTTCATATTCTTTGCTCACTTTTCTACTAGGCTCTTTTTGCTTCTATTTTATTGGTAAGTAGAAGTTACTTAATATTTCAAATACTAGTCCTTTATTAGTTATATTCATTGTCAAGATTTTCTCCCACTCTATGGCTTGTCTTTTCTTTAGGTTTATATTTTTGTGATACAGATGTACATTTTTATTGTGCTTGAATTTATCTATATTTTCCTTTGTAACTCAAACTTTTTGTATCTTAGGGAATATTTTACTATCTAGAAATCACAAAGATAATCTTCTGTATTTCTTTATAAATGTTTCCAGACATTGCTTTTTACAAGTAGAGATTAATGCACTTGGAATTTATTCTTTACATGAATTGATATGTTCTAATATTTTCCTTTGACTATTGATAATCATATCTGAGCACCATGTATTGAATACCCCTCTTTCCTGCACTGATTTACAGGGCCACTTTCAATATGTACCAAACTTCCACATATGCGTATATCTGTTTCTGGGCTCTCAATTTTGCCACACTTGCTATTCCTGCCTATGCCATTAGTATAGTTAAAAGAAACATTTTAATTGTCTGTGCAAGTCCCTTATTTTGTTCTTTTTCAAAATTATTTTCATTTCTTTGCACTCCTATATGATGCTTAGAAATGAAATTATGCTAATAGATTAACAAAGGGAAAAACTGGCATGTTTATGATGTTGAGATTTCCTATCTATGAACATATTGTATCTCTCCTTTTATTTAGGTAAGCTTCTAAATCTTCCATAAAAGTCTTACACATTTTTTATTGAATTTATTACAACATACCATATATTTTGCTAGTAATGCCTTTTGAAATTTTACTTTCTACTTAGTTTTTGGTACCGTGTAAGAGCACAGTCATTTGTGCATTAATTTGTTTTCAATAATCTTTATTGAATTATTTTATTAGTTTTATTATTTGATGTACAAGTACCTTGGATTTTTCTATCTGCACAATTTAGTAGTCTCTGAATAATGAGAGTTATCCTTCTATTTCATTTTTTTTTCTAGCCTTACTACACTGACTAGGACCTCAAATACAATAATGAATACAAACAATGACAGTGGGCATTCTTATCTCTCACCTAATGTTAGGGAGAATGTGGTAACATTTTACTATCAAGATTATCTACTGTACATTAAGAGTGTATACCTTTATTCCTAGTTTGCTGATATTTTTCAATTAAGAATAAGTATTCATTTTATCAAGTGCTACTTTTGCATCAATATAGATAACTGTATGGCTTTTCTCTCGTATATCATCAATGTTTTGCCTCCTGGTGCTTACTCCTCCCAAGTATTTCCTTGTGTGTTACCAGTTTTAGGATTGCAAGTTTGTCAATTAGCATGGCTCTATTGACAGGAATCCTATGCAGCCGGTTGGTGGCCTGACTCTCAGATCTTTCACTGCTGCTATAACCTCAAGGATATCACAGGCTACAAGATCACTTTCCATATTAATTTCCCAAGTAAATGTTTCCACAATCATATAGGATATATGTATTCAATGCAATATATATAATACGTATAGGCCAATATATACGCAATTCCAAATTTTGGGAGAACAGGTTCATTGTTCCAACGTGGATTTTTTTTTTCATATGGAATTAAGACTAAGATATTTAAATTCCCTATGCTGGTGTGTGGACGTTTTTCCCCTAGTCCTTCTGTTTAAATGTCTGAACCTCAAGGGTCTTGCCTTTATCTTAGGGTTGCAGTTCCCACGGTGTGAACTCACATACACTAAAGACTTGATCTTTTGTGATTGTGAAAGAACTGAAACTCAACAGCCTGAGTTTTTGTGATGATCAAATCCCATCTCCATCACCAGGGCAGGCACAGAATCAGTTATGCACTTACTAGTTTGGCATTCAGTTTACTCTTTGCTTTTTGGCCCTGTGGATTTCCCTTAATTTCTTGTAGATTCAACTTTAGTGGTGGTGGTGGTGTTGTTTTAAATGCATGTCCCATTTTGCCTGGCATTTCTAGTTTTTTTGTTTTTTTTTTTTAATTAAATTAAATCTTCTACTTAAAATAATTGTAAATCAGCTGGGCACAGTGGCTCATGCCTGTAATCCCAGCACTTTGGGAGGACAAGACAGGTGGATCACTTGAGGTCAGGAGTTCGAGACCAGCCTGTCCAACATAGTGAGACCCAGTCTCTACTAAAAATGCAAAAAATTAGCCGGGCATGATGGCGTGCACCTGTAATCCCAGCTACTTAGGAGGTGGAGGTGGGAGAACTGCTTGAGCCCTGGAGGCGGACGTTGCAGTGAGCCAAGATTGTGCCACTGCACTCAAGCCTGGGCAACAGAGCGAGACTCCATCTCAAATAATAATAATAATAATAATTGTAAATCACATGCATTTGTAGAAAAATAATAAGAGACCCCCTGGATCCCTCAAGGGTAACATCTTGCAAAACTCTACAACAAGAATACAACTAGGAGATTGATATTAATACAGGTAATGTACAGAACATTTCTATCATCACAAGGCTCCTGCAAGTTGCCTTTTATAAAGCTGCATCTCCTCCCCACCCATCTATCCTCTTCCTTAGCACCTAGCAACTACTATTCTCCATTTCTATAATTTCTGTCATTTCAAGAATATTACATAAGTGAAATACAGTATTTAAGTTTTGGAGATTGGATTTTTATAACTTCATTGTAATTCTCTGGAGATTCATCAAGATTGTTGTGTTTATCAATGGTTCATTTCCATTCACTGCTGTGTAGCAGTCCCTGGTATAGATGTAACACCATTTGTTTAACGATTCACCCACTAAAGGGCATTGGGGTTGTTTCCACCTTTTGGCCACTGTGAGTAAAACCGGTATAAACATTCATGTATGGGTTTTAGGTTTTATTGTGAACCTAAGTCTTCAGTTATCTGAGAAAAATGCCCAGGAGTGCAATTGCTGAGTTGTATGGTAGTTGCATGTTTATTTTTTAAAAGAAACTGCCTATTTTCCAGAATGGCTATATCATTATACATTCTCAGAACCGAAATAAGAGCAACACTCTTTCTCTGCATCCTTGCCAGTATTTCATGTTGTGAACTTTTTGAAAGTTATTCTGATAGGTAGGTAACGATATCTTATTGCAGTTTTAATTTGCATTTCCTTAATAGCCAGTAGTGTTGAACATATTTTTATGTGCTTATTTGCCATCTGTGAATTCTCTTGGGTAAAATATCCATTCACGTCCTTTGTTCATTTTCTAATTAGATTGTTTGATTTTTAATTGTTGATATTTAAGAGTTCTTAATAGAGATACTATTCCTTTGTTAGGTCATTTTCAAATATTTTCTCCCGTTGATCTCATTTGTTTATTCCTCTGCCAATACCACTGCTCTCATTACTGCAGCCATACAGTAAGTCTTGATATTAAGTAAGCTGATTCCTCCCACTCTATTCTTTTAAAATATCTTTTAAAAATCAACAGATACATACCCATGATCCCAGCACTTTGGAAGGCCCAGGCAGGCAGATCACTTGAGGTCAGGAGTTCAAGACCAGCCTGTCCAACATGGTGAAACCCCATCTCTAATAAAAATACAAAAATTAGCCGGGCATAGTGGTACATGCCTGTAATCCCAGCTACTCGGGAGGCAGAGGTAGGAGAATCGCTTGAACCTGGGAGGCAGAGGTTGCAGTGAGCAGAGATCCCGCCACTGCACTCCAGCCTGGGCAACAAAGTGAGCCTTCATCTCAATAACAACAAAACACCAACAGATAAAATTGTATGTATTTATCATGTACAATATGATGTTTTAAAGTATCTATACATTGTGGAATGACGAATCAAACTAATTAACATATCCATTATCTCACAGAGTTATCATTTTTGCGGTGATAATACTTAACATTCAGTCTCAGCATTTTTCAATAATATATTGTTATTAAGTACAATGACACTGTTACACAATAGATCTGCTAAACTTATTCCTCTTACCTAACTGAAATTTTGAATCCTTCCACCAACATGTCCCCAACTCCCCTCCTCAACCACTCTAACCCCTGGCAACTGCCTTTCTACTCTCTTTTTCTATGAGATCAACTTTTTCAGCATCTACATATGAGTGAGATTATGTGGTATTTGCCTTCCTGTGCCTAACTTACATCACTTAAAATACTGTCTTCCACGTTAATCCACATTGTCATGAATAATAGGATTTCCTTCATTTTTCATGGCTGAATAGTATTATATTGTGTATATATACCGTTTTCTTTATCCATTCATTCACTGATGGACACTTAGTTGTTTGCATACCTTGGCTATTGTGAAAATACTGCAACAAACATGGAAGTGCAGGTATCTCTTCAACATCTTGATTTCATCTCCTTTGGATATATATCCAATAGTGAGACTGCTGGATCATATCTTTTTGTTTGTTTGTTTTTTGAGACAGAGTCTCAATCTGTTGCCCAGGCTGGTGTGCATGGTGTGCAGTGACACAATCTTGACTCACTGCAACCTCTGCCTCCCAGGTTCAAGTGATTCTCCTGTCTCAGCCTCCTGAGTAGCTGGGATTACAGGCATGCGCCACCACACCTGGCTAATTTTTGTACCTTTAGTAGAGACGGGGTTTTGCCATGTTGGCCAGGCTGGTCTCGAACTCCTGACCTCAGGTGCTCCACCCCCCTCGGCATCCCAAAGTGCTGGGATTACAAGCATAAGCCACCATGCCCGGCTGATACCTCTATTTTTAATATCTTGAGGAACCCCTATACTGTTTTTCATAGCAGCTATACCAATTTACATTCTCGCCAACAGGGTGCAAGGGTTCCCTTTTCTCTGCATCCTTGCCAATACTTGTTGTATTTGTCTTTTTAATAGCCATCCTAACAGGTGTGAGATGATATCTCATTGTGGTTTAGGTTGCATTTCCCTGATAATTACTGATGTTGAGCATTTTTTCACATATCTTTTAGCCATTGTATATCTTTTAAGAAATGTCTATTTGGGTCCTTTGCCCATTTTTAATCAGGTAATTTTTTTCTTGCTATTCAGTTTAATTTGTCATGTATTTTGGATATTAACCCCATGGCAGAGGCATAGCTTGCAAATACTTTCTCCCATTCTGTAGGTTATATCTTCACTCTGTTGATTGTTTCCTTTGTTGTACAGAAGCATTTTAGTTTGATGTAATCCCATTTGTCCATATTTTTCTGTGCTTTTGGGGTCATGTGTAAAATAATCATTTCCCAAACAAATGTCATAGAGCTTTTCTCCTATGATTCTTCTGGATGTAAAATTTCTTACATTTTAATCTGTAATCTATTTTTAGTTGATTGTTCTATATGGCATGAAATAGAGGTCTAATTTCATTCTTCTTCATGTGGATATCTATTGAAGAGACCATCTTTTCCCCCTGTGTTCTTGACACCTTTGTAAAAAAATCAGTTGGCTGTAAATATATGAACTTATTTCAGAGCTCTATATTCTGTTCCATTGGACAACTTGTCTGTTTTTATGCCATTACCATTCTGTTTTGTTTACTACAGCTCTGTAGCATATTTTGAAGTCAGGTAGTATAATGCCTCCAGATTTGTTCTTTTTGATCAAGATTGTTTAAGTTATTTGGGGTCTTTTATGGTTCCATACAAATTTTAGGATTGTTTTTTCTATTTCTATGAAGAATGTCATTGAGATTTTTATAGAGATTACACTGAATCTATAGATCAATTTGGGTAGTATCAACATTTTAGTATTACTTTTTCCAATCTATGAATGCAGAATATTGTTCGATTTATTTGTGTCTTCTTCAATTTCTTTCATCCGTGTTTTATAGTTTTCATTGTAGAGATCTTTCATCTCCTTGGGTAAATGTATTACAGGTATTTTATTAGGGTTTTTCTTTCATTAGCACATTGCAGTATTAGGTGTACAAGTCCTATACATGTTCTCTTAGATTTACCCTTAGTATTTAACTTTTGTGAATGATTATTAATGACATTGTATTTTTAAATTTTGTTATCTATGTGCTCATCACTAGTAAGAGAAATACAATTGATTTCTGTATTTTTATTTTGTATCCAGGACCTTGCCAAACTCACTTTTTAGTTTTAGAAGTTATCTTGTAGATTTCTTGGGATTTTCTATGTAGACAAAAATGTCATCTGCAAACAAAGACAGTTTTATTTTTCTTCTTCTATGAGTAAGAGTAGTGAGATAGACACCCTTGCCTTATTCTGTACCTTAGGGGGAAAGCATTCAGTCTTTTACCATCAATTATAATATACAATATTAGTTAAATGTTCTTAAATTTTTATCAAGTTGATATCTGTTTCTATTTTTCTGAGAGCTCTTCATGAATTGGTGATTTTGTCAAATATTTTTTCTGTATCGATTGATAAGATCCTATACATTTTTTCTTCCTTAGTCTATTAATTAGCTGGATTACGCTGATTGACTTTCAAATACTGAAACAGCCTTACATTCCTCTAATAAATCCCATTTGGTTATGGTGTATAATTCCTTTTATATATTTCTTAATACTTTTGACAGGATTGTATTAATAATTTTTATTTTCATATTCATGAGATATATTGGTTTGTTGTTTTCTTCTTTGTATAGTCTTTGTATGGTTTAGGTATCAAAGTCATACTAGATTCATAAAATGAATTGGAAAGTATTTCTTCTCTTCTGTTTTCTGGAAGAAATTACATGGAATTGGTGTAAATTCTCCTTTAAATGTTTGGTAGAATTTGCCAGTGAAACCATCTAGACCTTAAGATTGAGGGTAAAGAGTTTTTATATTATACATTCAATTTCCATAATAATTATGGTGTTATTTAAATTACTTATTTCATATTAAGGATATCTTTTGATTTCTCAGGCCAAAAAAAAGGTAAATCCTAAGATGGCAGTGGGGAATTCCTAGAAGCAACTCAATTCACTCTGCGGAACTCATGGAAGTCTTCAGAAGTGGTAAATCAGATACTTCTGAAAGTGGGATGAAGTTGGGGTCAAAACAGTACGACTGATTGAAAGTTTGTTTAAAAAGAGGTTAAACTCCCAGCTGACCTCCTTTACTTTGGCATGACTGTGTGCTATTATCTAAAGAGGGTAAAACAGCAATTTTCTGGACTAAGAGATAACTGAGTACAATTAAGGGCAAGAGTACTATACTGAAAACAGGAATTAAATACAAATTAATGTACCGAATGCTGAAATCTCAGCTTTCTGCCTCACTTGGTTCCTAAAATATTGGATTCAGAAGGGACTTCTCTGGGAAATCAAAGCATTTCAAAATAGAACACCCAAAGACATCATCAGGCAATGAGATGTACCAGCCACATCTCCCTCCAATTAAGCTCACAGCTCCTTTCCTTAAACTTGAATAAACAAACAAGGATCACCAGAAATCTTAGAAAGATCTCTAACCTTAAATACAGTGACAAAAAAAAAATTAAAAGAAAACAGCAATTTGGGAGCAACTGAGACTACGAAGAAAATTTTCCTCCCAAATGTCTATTCATACTCTCAGAGATGAAACAGAAGATACTCCATCTGAGAATCAGGGACAGAACTCTGTTTCTAAAAATTCAAGGAACAAAAAATAACTCAGGAAACAATATACGTATAGAAAGAGAAAATAGTAAAGAGAGTTGAAAAATAAATTTTGATAAATCTCCTGGAAGGCAGGGCAAATGAACAAAGAGAAAACTGGAAGATCTAATATCTGAATAATGAGAGTTTCAACATAATAGAGGAAAATGGCTAGGTGCGATGCCTCACGCCTGTAATCCCAATACTTTGAGAGGCTGAGGCGGGTGGATCACCTGAGGTCAGCCTGGCCAACATGGTGAAATCCCGTCTTTACTAAAAAATACAAAAATTAGCCAGGCATGGTGACACGTGCCTGTAGTCACAGTTACTCAGGAAGCTGAGGAAGGAGAGTTGCTTGAACCCAGGAGGCGGAGGCTGCAGTGAGCCAAGATCAAGACACTGCACTCCAGCATGAGTGACAAGAGCAAGACTCTGTCTCAAAAAGAAAAGAAAAGAAAAGTAACAAGAAAACAGAGGAAAATGAATAGAAGAAATCATCAAGGAAATATTTCAGGACTGAAGGGAATGGATTTTTATAGTGAAGGACACTCTGAGTGTCCAGTACAACGAATGAAAATAGACCCACACCAAGGCATAACATTAGGAAATTTCAGAACACTGGGGGAAAACGTATGCTTCTACATGCATCCAGAGAGGAGGAAAAAAGAGCAGGAAATTCAGATGCCTTTAGATTTCTCAGAAACGTTGCTTGATGTTAGACAATGGTGGAGCAAACCCTTCAAATTTCTGAGGGAAAATCATTTCTACCTAATTATATACATGGAAAAATCATCACTCAAGTTTGAGAAGAAAATAAAGATCTTTTCAGATAAGCAGGAAGCTTCTGGAGAATGTATCCATAAAAATGAGGAGGAAGAAGGAAGGTGATTAGGAAACAGGAGACCTAACACAGGAAAGAGGTAAACGACCCTCCCAGGATAACAGAAAAATGAGATTCCAAGATGCCTCCCGAATTTCTTGTTAGATAGCAATCAGCTCAGCTAAAGGTTGTTAAGAATTATCCAGAAGAAGGGTCTAAAAGAAAATTAAATTGAATGAAAATTAGAAAAGTGAATGAAATTAGCGAAGTGAAAATTAGAATGATGATGTTTTTCTGAATTAGTGATAAGCATGTAAAAGCTAATAAAACAAGCACACAAAAAAGAGAGGTAGTTATTGACTCCAGTGGAAAAAAAACTCAGGAAAGGAAAAATAATTGCAGTATATTACATGACATAGCTGTGAACAGTATAGAGGCATAATTTAATAGTATGTCTTTATAATAATAATATACCTTCATAATAATTTAATGAAGGCATTAATAATAATATGCCTTCATAATAATTTAAACACTGCATATTGGCCCAGTCAAAGTTATATAAAACTCTGTGGTATGGGACTGGAAGACAGAGTGGAGGGAGAGGTCCAGAAAGGACCAAGAGGAGGGGGAGGAGGAGAGAGAAAGGAAGAGAAAGGAGCAGGAGGCGTGAAAAATTGTTAAATCTTCATCTTCTATAGTATGACTCTAATGAGTTGTGCCTACAACTGAAAGATCAAGAAGCAGCAATATAAACATGTTATTTGGAAATTTGGATAAAATATCAAGAGAATCAGATAGAAATGTTAACAGCAGTTGCCCCTGGTGGGTGAGGACATGGAAGGAAGGGAATCAAGAGGCTGTTGTTTTTCACCTCAAGCCTACATGAGTCATTTGGCTCTTTAAACTATATACATGTACATTGTTGAAAAAAAATGATGTTTTAAAATATTTGTTAAAAGTCCATATTCCCCAACATAGCTTTCAATATTCTTCATAGAACTACCCATCCTTACCTATCCCACAGACCCATACTATAGTCATGCAGCTTTTTATCAACCCAGAAATTCATTACATTACATCATTTCTCAATTTATGGAATAAAATGTATTCAATTTATACCATACATCAATAATAATGTTGGGCACAGGATAAAGAGATGAATGACACCATCTATGCCACCTAAAATTTTGTCTCAATTGTGGAAACAGAAAAATAAAACAATACAGTGGAATAAACACTCTCATAGAGGTATTCATGAGATACTATGGAAACACTAGAAGAGTTGTCCCTATCCTGGTAAAGGGTGATAACTGCCAATGAATGCAAAAGGAAGAAATGAGGACTCAAAAGGCATTTTTATGATCGACCATGTGCCAATGAGAAAAAGGAGAAAAGGATGATTTAGGCAGAAAGAAGAGCATTGGCAAAAGATGCAAGGCGATAGTGAGCACACATTTATTTATTCCTTCAATAAATGCTATTTGGGTCCTCATCACATGTGAGAAACTATGTAAGATCTTGGAATGATGAAGTCATTCTCCTTTCTCCAAAAGAGGTCCTAATTTGCCAACAATTTTAGTACTATAATGGATGCAAGGAAGCACAAAACAGGAAGACCAAAGTTTAACCAATCAAGATAGGCTTCCTAAAAGAGAAGAATAAGTAAGAATTAGCCAGATATCACACTAAAAATAGACCAAAAAAAAAAAAATACAGGAAAAGACACAGGTGGTTAAAACAATAGACATAAAAGGTGCAGGTTTCAAGTGAAGGAAAGAATGTTAAGTAATAAGTAATGCCATAGCAGTATTTAAAACATCACTAGGTTAGGTACAAAAATATAGTTCAATGGAATGAATAAGATCTAGTATTTGATAGCACAATAGGGTGATTTCAGTCAACAACCACTTATTGTACATTTTGAAATAACTAAAAGAGTATAACTGGAACGTATATAACATAAAGAAATGATAAATCCTTGAAGGGATGAATACCCCATTTACCCTGCTGTGATTATTATGCACTGTATTACTGTATCAAAATATCTCACATTCCACATAAATATATATACCTATGTACCCATAAAAATAAAAAATAAAAATAAACAAAGAACCCCACTAGAAGTTAACAGATCAGAAAAAAAGTTCAGGCCAGGTGTGGTGGCTCATGCTTGTAATCCCAACACTTTGGGAATCCAAAGCCTGCGGATTACTTGAGGTCCGGAGCTTGAGACCAGCCTGGCCAACATGGTAAAACTCCATCTCTGCTAAAAATACAAAAATTAGGTGGGTACGGTGGTACACACCTGTAATCTCAGCACTCTGGGAGGCTGAGACAGGCAGATAACTTGAGGTCAGAAGTTTGAGACCAGCCTGGCCAACATGGTGAAACCCCACCTCTACTAAAAGTACAAAAATTAGCCGGGTGTGGTGGCACACATCTGTATTTCCAGTTATGTGGGAGGCTAAGGCAGAAGAATCACTTGAACCTAGGAGGCAGAGGTTGCAGTGAGCTGAGATCGCACCACTGTACTCAAGCTTGGGTGACAGAGCGAGTCTCTGTCTCAAAAGAAGAAAAACAGTTCAATTGACAGAGAGCTTGAAAATCACCCCTACATGCACAGGAAAAGAAAAAAAAAAAAAGGAAAGTAATTAAAGAGAACATGATAAATGTGGAAGACAGACAGAAGTTACTGGTGTTCATAAAGAAAAAGCCAGAACAAATGGGTAAGAACCAAGAGTGAATAATATAATAGAAGAAAAATCTGCCTACCATAAAGAAGGATCTAAATCTGTATCAAAAAGTTGGTCACCGTGTGCCAGGGTAAAATAAATAATATGGCACTGACAGCTAGACACGGCCTTGTAAAACTCTTGAACTTGAGAGAAAAAATAAAGACGCCTATGGCCAGACAGGTTATCTAAAAAATAGGTTATCTACAAAAAAAGCCAGCTGGCCTGGGAGGTCTATAAGCAACATCATATACCAAGCTTTATGGAAAAGGAACTATCAAGTCTAAAAAGGAAAAGGTTGTATCTTAGGAATTTTATATTCAAATAAGCCATTCACTGTTTATGTGTGAAAGCAAGAAAAAGTCATTTTCAGATATATAAGAATTCATAAAGTATAAGACCTACAACTTTTTCCCGAAATTAAAAAGTCTATAAAATTTTGCTGCTTGAAGTGTCCATGGACAGGCAGCACGGACATCACCTGGGAATCTGTTAGAAATGAAAGCTCTTGCGCCTCACTCCAGATTTACTGAATCAAAGTTTACATTTTAACAAGATCCCTAGGTGATTCATATGTACACTAAAATTCCGGAAGCACAGCTCAAAATATATCTCTGCCAACAAAGCTATGATTCAACCTGAAGAACTGAATGCTCAAAGGAAGAAATGGGGACTCAAAGCAGCAACTGACATTCAGCATTGAAATAATGCTGCTTGTGTGCACACGCACAATTAAGATAGACAATGAGTGTTGAAATAATGTGTACACACACAAAATTAAGTTTCAACCATGCTTTGATTTATTACTATGAAAAAAAGATACAAAGAAAAAACTGCCAATAAACTGAAGATAAAATCCCAAATTCTAATAATAAACTCAAGAAATGGGAATAAAGAAAAAAAGCCTAAGTAGTCATTCTCTTACAGAAGGAGAAATCAAAAGAAATTACTATTGACAAGATAGTTATAAAGTAATTGTTAAAATGTGGTTTTTAAGTATAAATTTAATCATCAGTAAAATAAAAACAGGATATGTGTATAATTTCCAAATTAGCAGAGGTAAAATTTCAGGGCAAAAAATTTAAGGAAAATGGAGAGAAGAGGAAAGATTTTAAATAGAGATGGTAATCTGAGCACATACACTGAACTTCCCCCTTACAAATTCCCATTGAAATGACTAAGTATGTTAATAAGTGAATAACTCCGTATCATACCTGGAAATTCTTAGAAGCTATACACAAGGCAGAAACTTTAGGTGATTATTGCTATACATAGGGTTAGCAAGACTGAATTAAAAGAGAGTACATAAACTATTCACTGTACATAAAGGAGAAGTCTGCCTTTGAAGTAAGTAGAAGAGATCCACAGGAGAATCCACCAATTCCCACTATATTAGAGTGGCAGATGATATAGCCAATTCCTGCCAATCAATGGCATGCGGGCAGTTAGTCTAAGACAAAAGTGTAAGGGCACATAAGGTCCTACTCAATGAGGGTCCCTGTAAAACACTCAGTGCCTACATGGGATAGGGTATTCTGAAGAGATCAAATAAAATGCAGACACTCCAGAAACTATCTCCAAATGAAGGAAAGCCACAAAATAATAAAAAATGAGATTCATTGACAGAAAGGCAATGTTTCTTCTTGTGAATGCCTTCAACTGCAGCTTCCTATTTGGTCTCCATAATAACATAAAGCTGCAATCGGTCTAAAGCAGCAACTCTTTAGGCAGAAGAAGGGCATTTTTCCCATAGGCAGCCATAACTGGATTAACAAGGGACTTGATCAAACTTTGACTCTAATCCAGATCCCTGATATTTGAAGTAAAGAAATGTGGACACACACACACACACACATACACACACACACACACACACACACAGAGTATATATGCAGATACTTTTAAATTTTGCTTTTTTTAAACTTCTTAAATGGCAGCTTATACCACTGTTTCCTTTCAACCAATTTTTCTTTTCTAGTATGTGTATTCAGGGCTATTAAACTTCTGTATAAGGGTGAATTTAGATGTATCCCCATGTTTTAATATATTATATTTTCATGATCCCTCTATTTCTGCTAATGCTTCTTCCTTTAAATTCACTTTGTCTGATATTAGTACAGGTACACCAATTTTCTTTTCATTTTGGTTCACATTATAGCTTTTTTCCATGCTTTTATTTTCAGTCTTTCGGTGTCCTTGTATTTAAGGTTTGACTCTAGTAAACCACATAATTTTTGTTAGATTAAAAGTCTAACAATCTTTTTTCTTTTAACCAAAGTAATTAGTCCATTTACATATAATGTAAAATATATATTCTGAGGTTCAAATCTACCATTTTACAATTTGTCACAATTGCGCTATGTTCTTTTTCCTCTCCTTTCTTGAAACTTTTTGGATCAATCATGTATTTTAGCAAGATTCTATTTGCCCTTGTGATATCTGAATAGTTATACATTCTTTTATTTTGCTTTTAATGGTAACCTTAGAAATTTAACGTGCATCCCAGACTTTTAAAAGTTGAAGGTTAATTGTCTATTTTTACATCTTTCTGAACAATTCAAGGACATTTGAACACTTTAAATTCATTTGCTTTCTTCCAAATTTTATATTATTGTTTCCATGTTTTTAAAGTTCTACATACATTTAAACTCCAGAAAACATTATTGTGCTAAACAGTATATAATATATATGTGTGTGTGTGTGCACGTGTGTGTATATGTATACATATGTGTATATGTGTGTGTGTGTGTGTATATATGTTATCCATTGTTCTTTCTTTTATAATTTAACTTTTATATTAAGTTCAGAGGTACATGTGCAGGTTTGTTATATAGGAAAACTTGTGCCATGGAGGTTTGTTGGACAGATTATTTTGTCGCCCAAGTATTAAGTCTAGTACTCTAATTAGTTATTTTTCCTGATCCTCTACCTCCTCTCACCTTCCACCCTCCAATATGTCCCAGTGAATGTTGTTCCCCTGTATGTGTCCATGTGTTCTCATAGTTTAGCTTCTACTTTTAAGTGATAACATGTGGTATTTGGTTTTCTGTTCCTGCGTTGGTTTGCTAAAGATAATGGCCTCCAGCTTCATCCATGTTCCTGCACAAGACATGATCTCATTCTTTTTATGGCTGCATAGTATTCCATGGTGCATATGTACCACATTTTCTTTATCCAGTCTACAATTTTTTTTTTTTTTTTTTTTTTTTTTTTTTTTTTTTTGAGGAGGAGGAATCTTACTCTGTCTCCAAGACTGGAGTGCAGTGGCACGATATCCGCTCACTGCAACCTCCACCTCCCGTGTTCAAGAGATTCTCCTGCTTCAGCCTCCTGAGCAGCTGGAATTACAGGCACCCGCCACCACGCCTGGCTAATTTTTGTATTTTTAGTAGAGATGGGGTTTCACCATGTTGGCCAGGCTGGTCTCGAACTCCTGACCTCAAGTGATCCACCCACCTCAGCCTCCCAAAGTGCTGGGATTACAGGCATGAGCCACCACGCCTGGCCCCAGTATACAAGTGATGGGAATTTAGGTTGATTCCATGTCTTTGCTATTGTGAATAGTGCTGCAATGAACACATACATACAAGTGTCTTTATAATCAAATGATTTATATTACTTTTCATATATACCTAGTAATGGGATTTTTGGGTCTAACGGTATTTCTGTTTTTAGGTCTCTGAGCAGTCACTACACTGTCTTCCACAAAGGGTGAACTAATTTACACTCCCACCAACGGTGCATATATGTTCCTTTTTCTCCACAACCTTACCAGCATCTGTTATGTATTGACTTTTTAGTAACAGCTACTCTGAATGGTGTGACATGGTATCTCATTGTGGTTTTGATTTTTATTTCTCTAATGATCAATGATGAGCTTTTTTTAATATGATTTTTGGCCACATGTCTTCTCTTGAAAACTGTTCATGTCCTTTGCCCACTTTTAATGGAGTTGTTTGGTTTTTTTCTTGTAAATTTAAGTTCCTTTGTCAGATACATAGTTTGTAAAATTTTTCTTCCATTCTATAGGCTGTCTTTTCACTCTATTGATAGTTTCTTTTGCTGTGCAGAAACTTACTAGTTTAATTACATCTTATTTTTCAATTTTTGCTTTTATTGAAACTGCTTTTGGTGTCTTCATCATGAAATCTTTGCCCATTCCAATGTCCATAATGGTATTGCCTAGGTTGTCTTCCAGGGTATTTATAGTTTTGGGTTTTATATTTTAGTCTTTAATCCATCTTGAGTTAATTTTTGTATATGATGTATACAATGGATCCAGTTTCAATCTTCTACATATGGCTACCCAATTATCCCAGCACCAATTGTTGAATAGGAAATCCTTTCTCCATTGCTTGTTTTTGTCAGGTTTGTGAAGATCAGAAGTTGTAGGTGTGTGGCCTTACTTCTAGGTTCTCTATTTTGTTCCATTAGCATATGCGTCTGTTTTTGCACCAGTATCATGATGTTTTGGTTAGTGTAGCCCTGAAGTATAGTTTTAAGTCATGTAGCATGATGCCTCCTGCTTTGTTCTTTTTGTTTAGGATTGCCTTGGCTATTCAGGCTCTTTTTCGGTTCCACATGGATGTTAAAATAGTTTTTTTTTTTTTTTCTAGTTCTGTAAAGAATTTCAATGTTACTTGAATAGAAATAGCATTGAATCTATAAATTGCTTTGGGCAGTATGGCCATTTTAACAATATTGATTCTTTCTATCCATGAGCATAGGATGTTATTCCACTTGTTTGTGTCATCTCTGATTTCTTCAAGTGGTGTTTTGTAGTTCTCCTTGTAGAAATATTCAACCTCCCTGGTTGGCTGTATTCCTAGGTATTCTATTTTGTGTGTGTGACAACTGTGAATGGGATTGTCTTCCTGATTTGGCTCTTGGCTTGACTGCTGGTGTATAAGAATGTTAATGATTTTTGCACATTGATTTTATATCCTGAGACTTTGCTGAAGTTATCAGCTTAGGGAGCTTTTGGCCTGAGACTATGGGGTTTTCCAGATATAGGATATGTCATCTACCAACAGGGACAGTTTAACTTCCTCTCTTCCTATTTAAATGTTCTTTATTTCTTTATCTTGCCTGATTGCCTCATCCAAAACTTCCAGCACTATGCTGAACAGGAGTAGTGAGAGAGGTCATCCTTGCTTGTGCTGGTTTTCAAGGGGAATGCTTCCAGCTTTCACCCATTCAGTATGATGTTGACTGTGGGTTTGTCATAGATGGCTCTTATTATATTGATGTATGTTCCTTGAATACCTATTTAATTAAGAGGTCTTTTTGTTTGTTTGTTTTTGTTTTTTTGAGATGGAGTTTCACTCTTGTTGCCCAGGCTAAAAGGCACAATCTCAGCTCACTGCAACCTCTGCCTCCTGCGTTCAAGTGATCATCCTGCCTCAGCCTTCCAAGTAGCTGGGATTATAGGTGCCTGCCACCACGCCCAGCTAATTTTTGTATTTTTAATAGAGACAGGGTTTCATCATGTTGGTCAGGTGGTCTTGAATTCTCGACCTCAGGGGATCCACCTGTCTCAGCCTCCCAAAGTGCTGGGATTACAGGCATGAGCCACCATGCCAAGCCTTATTAAGAGTTTTTAACATGAAGAAGTGTGGAATTTTATGAAAAGCCTTCTCTGCATCTATTAAGATAATCATGTGGTTTTTGTCTTTAGTTCTGTTTTTTGTTTTGTTTTGTTTTGGTTTTGGTTTGGTTTTGTTTTGGAGACAAAGTCTTGCTCTGTTGCCCAGGCTGGAGTGCAGTAGCACAATCTCAGCTCACAGCAACCTCTGCCTCCCGGGTTCAAGCGAGTCTCCTGCCTCAGCCTTCTGAGTAGCTGGGATTACAGGTGCGCGCCACTGCACCTGTCTAATTTTTTGTATTTTTAGTAGAGACAGGGTTTCACCATGTTGGCCAGGCTGGTCTTGAACTCCTGACCTCAGGTAATCCACCTGTCTCAGCCTCCCAGAGACAGTCTTGCTCTGTCGCCCAGGCTGGAGTGCAAAGGCACAATCTCGGCTCACCGCAACCCCCGCCTTCTGGGTTCAAGCAATTCTCCTGCCTCAGCCTTCCGAATAGCTGGGATTATAGGCGCGTGCCACCCTGCCCGGCTAATTTTTTTGTATTTTTAGTGGAGACAGAGTTTCACAGTGTTAGCCAGGATGGTCTCAATCTCCTGACTTCGGGATCTGCCCACCTCAGCTTCCAAAAGTGCTGGGATTACAGGTGTGAGCCACCGCACCCGGCCTAGTTCTGTTTAAATAATGAGTCATGTTTATTCATTTGTATATGTTGACTCAATCTTGCATCCCAGGGACATAGCTTACTTCACTGTGGTAGATAAACTTTCTGATGTGTTGTTGGATTCAGTTTGTCAGTATTTTGTTGAGGATTTCTGCATCAATGTTTATCAAAAGTATTGGCCCAAAGTCTTCTTTGTTGTGTCTCCGCCAGATTTTGGTATCAGGATGATGCTGGCCTTATAGAGTGAGTTAGGGAGGAGTCCTCCTCCTCAGTTTTTTGGAATAGTTTCTACAGGAATGGTAGTAGCTGTTCCTTGTACCTCTGGTAGAATTCAGCTGTGAATCCATCTCATTCTGGGCTTTTTTGGCTGGTAGGCTATTTATTACCGATTCGGTTTCAGAGCTCATTATTGGTCTGCTCAGGGATTTGATTTCTTCCTGGATTCGATTTCTTCAGTCTTCAGAGGGTGTATGCGTCCAGGAATTTATCTATTTCTTCTAGATTTTCTAGCTTATGTGCATTGATGTGCTCATAATCTCTGATGGTTGTATTTCTGTGGTGTCAGTGGCAATATGTCCTTTATCATTTCTGATTGTGTTTATTTCCATCTTCTCTCTTTGCTTTTTTATTAGTCTAACTAGCAGTCTATCTATTTTATTAATTTTTTTCAAAAAACCAGTTCCTGAATTCATTGGTTTTTTTTTTTCTGAGATCGAGTTTCACTCTTATTGCCCAGGCTAGAATGCAATGACACAATCTCAGCTCACCGCAAACCCCTCACCCCAGGTTCAAGTGATTCTCCTGCTTCAGTCTCCCGAGTAGCTGGGATGACAGGCATGTGCCACCATGCCCAGCTAATTTTGTATTTTTAGTAGAGATGGGGTTTCTCCATGTTGGTCAGGCTGGTCTCGAACTCCAGACCTCAGGTGATCCACCCGCCTCAGCCTCCCAAAGTGCTGGGATTACAGGCGTGAGCCACCACACCCGGCTCATTGATCTTTTGAATGTTTTTTTGTGTCTCAGTCTCCTTCAGTTCAGCTCTGATTTATTTCTTGTCTTCTGCTAGCTTTGGGATCGGTTTGCTCTTGGTTCTCTAGTTCTTTTCATTGTGATGTTAGGTTGTTAAATTGAGATCTTTCTAACTTTTTGATATGAGCATTTAGTGCTATAAATTTCCCTTTTAACATCACCTTAGCCATGTCCCAGAAATTCTCACATGTTGTATCTTTGTTCTCATTAGTTTCAAATAACTTCTTGATTTCTGCCCTAAATTCATTATTTACCCCAAAGTCATTCAGAAGCAGTTAATTCAATTTTCATATGATTGTATGGTTTCAAGTGATTTTCTTACTCTTGATTTCTAATTTGATTGTGCTGTGGTCTGAGAGATTGATTTTTATGATTTCAGTTCTTTTGCATTTGCTGAGGAGTGTTTTACTTTCAATTAGGTGATCAATTTTAGAGTAAGTGCCATGTGGTAATGAGAAGAATGTATATTCTGCTGTTTTGGGGTAGAGAGTTCTGTAGATGTCTATCAGGTTCATTTGATCCAGTGCTGAGTTCAGGTCCTGAATATCTTTGTTAATTTTCTGTCTTGGTGATCTGTCTAATATTGTCAGTTGGGTGTTAAAGCCTTTTATTATTACTCTGAGGGAGTCTAAATCTCTTTGAAGGTCTCTAATAACTTGCTTCATGAATCTGGGTGCTGCTGCGTTGAGTGCATATGTATTTAGGACAGTTTGGTCTTCTTGCTGAATTGAACCCTTTACCACTATGTAATACCTTTCTTCATCTTTTAAAATTTTTCTGGTTTAAAGTCTGTTTTGTCTGAAACTAGGATTGAAACCTCTGCTTTTTTCTGTTTTCCATTTGTTTGGTATATTTTTCTCCATCCCTTCATTTGAGCCTATGTGCGTCACTGCATGTGAGATGGGTCTCTTGAAGACAAGCATACCAATGGGTCTTGGTTCTTTATCCAGCTTGCTACTCTGTGTCTTTTAATTGGGGCATTTAGCCCACTTACATTCAAGGTTAGTATTGATATGTGTGGATTTGATCTTGTCAGTATGATGTTAGCTGGTTATTTTGCAGACTTGTTTATGTAGTTGCTTTATAGTGTCACTGGTCTATGTTCTTCAGTATGTTTTTGTAGTGGCTGGTAATGGTCTTTCCTTTCCATATTTAGTGCTTCCTTCAGGAGCTCTTATAAGGCAGGTCTGATGGTAACAAATTCTCTCAACATTTGCTTGTCTGAAAAGGATCTTATTTATTGTTCACTTATGAAGCTTAATTTGGCTGGATATGAAATTCTGGGTTGGAATTTACTTTAAGAAAGTTGAATACTGGCCCAGAATCTCTTCTCACTTGTAAGGTTTCAGCTGAGAAGTCTGCAGTTAGTCAATGGACTTCCCTTTGTAGGTGACCTGACATTTCTCTCTGTCTTTAACTTTTTTTCTCTTGTGTCAACCTTGGAGGATCTAATGGCTATATCTCTTGGGATGATCTTCTTGGGAAATATTTTACTGGGGTTTTCTGCATTTCCTGAACTTGAATGTTGGCCTTTCTAGCTAGTTGGGTTCATCCATGAAGTTCTCATGGATGATATCCTGAAAAATGTTTTCCAAGTTGGTTCCATTATCCCCCTTTTTTTCAGGAACACCAATAAGTCATAGATTTGGTTTCTTTACATAATCCCGTATTTCTCAGAGGTTTTGTTCATTCCTTTCATTCTTTTTTTCTCTATTGTTGTCTGTCTTATTTCAGAAAGCCAGTCTTCAAGCTCTGAGATTCTTTCCTCTGCTTGGTCTATTCTGCTATTAATACTTGCAATTGCATTATGAAATTCTTGTAGGATGTTTTTCAGCTCCCTCAGTTCAGTTACATACTTTTCTATACTGGCTATTTGGTCTGCCAGTTCCAGTATTGTTTTATAATGATTTTTAGCTTCCTTGGACTGGGTTTCAACATACTGCTATAGCTCAAGGATCTTCATTTCTGTCTGTATTCTGAACTCTGTGTCACTTCATCCACCTCAACCTGGTTCAGAACCCTTGCTGGAGCGGCAAGGTGGTCATTTGTTAGAAAGAAGGCACTCTGGCTTTTTGAGTTGTCAGGGTTCTTGTGCTGATTCTTTCTCATCTTTGTGGGCTTATCTTCTTTTAATCCTTGAGGTTGCTGACTTTTTCCATAATTTTGTTTCTTTTATCCTTTTTTTTTTTTTTTTTTTTTGATGACCTTGAGGGTTTGATTCTAGTATAAAGGTGGATTCAGCCAACTGGCTTCATTTATTAAAGATTTTAGGGGGCCAACACTCAGCTCCCAATACCTGGAGTGGATGTTCTAATTCTGGGGTACTTGTATTGGGCCCCCATTTTGTTCTCTGGCTCCTTGATGTTAGGAATCCACTGCACTGGGGGGCCAAGGTGTTTTTGGACTGCTGGTCATTACACTCTGATGGCTCATGTCAGCCAAAGCATTTCATAGCACGATGACAGCGGGATCCATCCTCATTTGTACATACCAGCAGCAGAGGTAGTGGCAGCTACAGTGGAGTGCTAGCAGGTTCAGGGGGTCCTGCCTCCCTGTAGGCATTCACTACAGTGGTGGAGGCAATGCAGCTAGGGGTAGGTGGGAGGCCCTGTTGGTGACTGTGTGTACAGTCATGCTGGAGGTGGTGTTGGCTTGGGGGCAGGGCACTGGCAGGTGCAGGTCTGAGTGCCTTCTGTGTGCCCCACAAGCAAGAGTGGTTGCTCAGGGTGGGGCAGGATCCACTGTTCTCTGCACAGTGTTAGCCCAGGGTGGGATGCTGGCTGACTCTGTGCCCACCAAGGCTCTGTCTGCAGTGGCAGTCAGCAGGGGACTGCCCATTCTGCTCACTCTTATCTAATTGTTCGCCAGGCATAAAAAGCTGTTTTCATTTCCTGCTTCAGGATATTTCATATGCTGCTCCCACTATTTGAACTCTTTTGGTCTCATAACCCTTCCCATCACATAACTGATTTCTTCTTAGCAGTAAGGTCTCAGCATAAACATGCCCCAGCACAGAGGGCTTCCCTGACCATTTTATGCATTGCCTTAACACTATATATATATTTTTTTTTGAGACAGAGTTTCGCTCTTGTTGCCCAGGCTGGAGTACAATGGCATAATCTTGGCTCACTGAAACCTCCGCCTCCTGGGTTCAAGCAATTCTCCTGCCTCAGCCTACCAAGTAGCTGGAATTACAGGCATGCACCACCACACCCAGCTAATTTGGTATTTTTAGTAGAGATGGGTTTTCTCCATGTTGGTCAGGCTGGTCTCAAACTCCCAACCTCAGGTGATCCTCCTGCCTCGGCCTCCCAAAGTGCTGGGATTACAGGTGTGAGCCACCGTGCCTGGCCAGTGACATGATTTTTAATTATATATAATTTGATTATTTACTTGTTTATTGTTTGTCTCTTTAGATGTAAGAACCTTGAAGGCAGGATATGCGTTAGTTTAATTCACTGGAGTTAAACTCCTTACCCACATCAAGGGAATTAAAAGGATCTGGAGCCAGAGACTTACAAGAAGAACTTCTGAAGATTTCATTGAGAAAGGTATGCTATGAGCCTACCTCTCATTCTACTCCATCAAGGAGAAGGGATGAGGGCTTCAGTCTGCTAACCCCAAATCAAGAGGAAGAAATTTTAAGGATACCACTTGAAGAGTTCAATATGTATCGCCAACAGTCGGTTGGTATTTAATTCACACCTGAGAAATTTAAGGGCTGAGAGAACAGCTGCAGCAGCCCATGTAAGCAGAGTAGGTGTTGCAGCACTGGCTCCCTGGACTTGAAGAGTTTGTTTAGCAAACTTTACATGAGGGTTTCCTGTGAACCAGATGTGGGCACGTGCATGAGTGCCAGCATGTGGTTGTCTTAGGAACTTACCAGGATGGCCACAGAGGGGTTAGCACATGTAAATAGGGAGAAGCTGGGGGCATGTCTAGCAGTCCCAGAGCTGAGGAAAGAGCAATATTACCAGGACAAAGTGTTGTGAATAGCACATTTCAAGGGAATTGGAGGCAAGAAATCCCAGGGAATTTGGGAGGGCAAAGGCAAGTTCTCAGAAAATCCATCAAAGTGCTCACAACAGTCAGCTTACGACACTTGCCAAACAGAGAGCACCAATACCTGCTCTCAACAATAAAGTCAACTAAGAACTCTCCTGCCTCCCTTTCCTCTCCTTTTACCCAAGTCTCCCCTTCTGAATACGAGTGGAAAAGATGGAAGAAGTTGAGCAACTGCCCTTCCTTACCTGCAGCCTTTTTCATCAACAGCAGGGCCCAGTTAGGAAACAGAAGACAGAAACTCACAAGCATTCTGGAGATACATCACTTGGCAAAATTATGTTCCAAGCAAAATCAAAGCAATTTTTTAAATGAACTAAATAATAAATATGTGAACATTTTAGTTGTATGACAATAGGATGAAAGTGGTTATTCATGGTCCTTAATATAGTCCTCTAAATTGTTAACAAATGCAAGTATGTACTAGGAAAAACAAAAAGACCAATGCAGATAAATTCCATTCCTTTCCCACTCTAACCCTACCACTAATTGCAAATTATTCAGACTTCTCAGACTTGAAGTTTGGAAAGAGATGCCAAAGTTCTCCCTTCCCCACTCATTTCCAGGCTGGAAACTTCTCCCCCATGTGGCTGGCCAGCAGTGGGAAAGAACTTACCCTTTACATAAGAAGCCCCCTGGCTGGGCATGGTGGCTGACACCTGTAATCCCAGCACTTTGGGAGGTCGAGGCAGATGGATCATTCAGGTCAGGAGTTCAAGACCGTCCTGGCCAACATGGTGAAAACCCATCTCTACTAAAAATACAAAAATTAGCCAGGCATGGTGGCAGGTGCCTGTAATCCCAGTTACTTGGGAGGCTGAGGCAGAAGAATTGTGTGAACCTGGGAGGCAGAGGTTTCAGGGAACCCAGATCCCGCCACTGCACTCCAGTCTGGGCAACAGAGTGAGACTCCATCTCAAAAAAAATAAATAAATAAAAGTCCCCTCCCCTTGCCCACAGGGTATAGCTCTCCTATTGCAGCCTCCTTGGCAGAATAAATATATCCCAATACAACATGATACTCCATCATTCTTCCACACAGCATGACACAGAGTACCAGGGCCTGTATCTCCTCACCAAGGTGGAAATATGGGGAGGCAGACGTAACACTTTGTCTTTGCAAGAAAATCCCTGGACTTAGTTCTACAATACTTTACTGAAGCTTCCATGCTCTGAGTTAGAACTCACCCTAGGGGAATGCTACTATAGTACCTCCAGCAGCCTTCCCATGCCTTCTTGAAGTAGACCAGTGAGTCTTTCTTCTCAAAGGCCACATGTACAGTCCCTCATCTGCCCTGCTCTGCATTGTCTCAAGAAAACTGGAGGACATACTTGGTCACTGTTTAATGTATGGTAAAACAGTGACCTCAATGAAATACAAGCTCGAGCCAAAATATGCTCTCCCTGCATTTCTACTCTATATCTTGAAGCTAATTGGCAAAGGCCAATTTACTCTTTTACCTAACAATATCCCAAATCTGAAGATGACTGACATAATCTTGGAATCTTCTTTTGTACAAGACTACAACGTCAGATTCCATCAATCTGGGTCTCTGTCTTACCTAAGAGCTGATGCAAAATCCTTGACTGGGAATTAAACTGTCCCATAAAGAATTACCTTCCAGTGTCTCAAAAACAATGATAAGCACAGGCTTATTACAAATTTACAGGTTTTTAAAAATAAGCTGATTTTACATTTTTGCAAATGCTATTTAACATAAACATATCTAAAATGTGAAAATAGAACTTGCATCATGTTCTTAATCAATGGGTTGCTCAGAATAGATGAACAAGAACTGGATTAAGTTGCAGCAACCCAAGGGCAGAACTCAGAAGACTTGACCTCTTGCCCCAACTCTTGACAACTTTAAATCAGTGACTTAAGGTGCCAGGATTTCCTTTCCTCAAAGCCCAAAGTGTCTGGTGCTCCTGGGTCCTGTGCGCAACATGGTCACACCCACGCAAACGGGATCATTGCTGCTGAAATATGTGAACCGGAGGTTGACTCATATTTAGACAAAGGAAATGTTATACCATTATCACAGTACATTCCAAAGCCAAATAAAGTTATCTCTCCTCTCCACCCATCCAGAGGCACTGACACATTCCACATGCAGGAGCAAGTGAAGCCACCACTGACCTTCCGGTCAAACATCTCCGCAAAGAATATGATGCTCCTCCCCCGCAGGTCCGGGAGCAGTCACTCCAGTCGCCCCAAGCATCCCAGTTGCCATCTTTGTCTTCATCTGAATGAGTGTTTCTTGAGGTCTAGATGTTAAAAACAAAACAAAACACACACACACACAATAAATTTAGACAAATGTGGTAGAAATATCCCAAAGCTTCCCCAGTTATTCCAGAGTCATCTTTTTTTTTTTTTTAATTGAGAGAGAGTTTCAATCTTGGCGCTATCTCGGCTCACTGCAACCTCCCCCTCCTGGGTTCAAGTAATTCTCCTGCTTCAGCCTCCTGAGTAACTGGGATTACAGGCGCCTGCCACCATGCCCAACTAACTTTTGTATTTTTAGCAGAGACAGGGTTTTGCCATGTTGGCCAGGTTGGTCTTGAACTCCTAACCTCAGGTGATCCACCCGCCTCAGCCTCCCAAATCCAGAGTCATCTTCTAAGCTCTTCACAAAGACCAATGCTACCGAAAAATGCTTTGCTTTGGAATGATCGCATTAAAAAAAAAAAAAGACAAGTTTATATGAAAATCAGTTGACACATACATGCCTTTCCATCTTAAGAAGGTTTTGTGGAGATGGCTTTTCAGCTCAGTATTATATCTGAAATTTTATCAGTCCTGAATTTAAATAAGTTGGCTAAATATCAATTATATTATTCTGCTTTCTAACTTACATAGCAGGGACCCCACTTGAGCCTAAACCCCGTCTACTAAAAATACAAAAATTAGCCGGGTGTGATGGTACGCATCTGTAATCCCAGCTACTCAGGAGGCTAAAGCAGGAGAATCACATGAACCCAGGAGGCGGAGGTTGAAGTGAGCCAAGATTGCACCACTGCACTCCAGCCTGGGCAACAGAGCAAGACTCTGTCTCAGGAAAAAAAAAAAAAGAAGAGCTCATGAGTGAATGCTGGCTTGCTTGTGTGTCAGGCAGACGGGCGGTAACTCCCAAGAAACCTTGCATAAGGTTTTGTGGAACCTCCATTCATAGAAAACAAATAAAACAAAGTCATACAAACATACTTGGCCAAGTCATGAAGGTTTCGAATCCAAGAAAATAGCAAAGAGTCAATTATGAGTACAGTTTGGTTTAACTGGTCTCCTAGGCTTTCCACCAATGACTTAATTCAGAATACTACAGAGAAGAGGGGGAATTACAAGTAAAAAGTACATAGATAGATGTAGGTATAGACGTGAAAAGAAATGAAGCTTATTATTAAGTTACAAAACTTTATTAAGGGGCCTAAAATATACTTGAATAAATGAAGAAACAACCATAGCCCTGAATGAGTAGACTCAATACTGTAAAATGCTACTTCTCTCCAAGATTATCTATAAGTTTACAGCAAGTCCCATCAAAATCCCCAAAGAAACATTTTTTGAAACATAACAAATGATTCTAAAATTCATATAGTGGCATAAATATCTTTAAGAGCCAAGCAAGGTTGGGCGTGGTGGCTCATGTCTATAATCCTAGCACTTTGGGAGGCTGAGGTGGGTAGATTTCCTGAGCTCAGGAGTTTGAGACCAGCCTGGGCAACATGGCAAAACCCCATCTCTACTAAAATACAAAAAACTAGCTGGGCGTGGTGTCACATGCCTGTAGTCTCAGGTACTCGGGAGGTTGAGGCACCAGTATTGCTTGAACCCGGGAGGCAGAGGTGACAGCTGAGATTGTGCTACTGCACTCCAGGCTGGGTGACAGAGCGAAACACTGTCTCAAAAAAAAAAAAAAAAAAAAAAAAAACTAAAAAGTTGTAAAAGAACATAGAAATACTATATGATCCAGCAATCCAACTTCTTGGTATTTATCCAAAAGAATTGAAATCAGGATCTCGCAAACAGATGTTTGCAATAGCCAAGACAATGGAAGCAACCCAAATGTCCATCAACGGATGAATGGATAAACAACATGTGGTATACACACAATGAAATGCTATGGAGCCATTAAAAAGAAGGAAAGTCTATCACACACCACAATATGGATGAATCTTGAGGACATTAGGCTATGTGAAACAAGCCACTCACAAAAGACAAATACTGCATGGTTCCACTTACATGAGGTATCTAACATAGACTGACTCATTGAAGCACAAAGTAGAATAGTGTTGCCAGGGACTGGGGTGATGAGGAAATGAAGAGTTACTGTTCAATGGGTATTAAGTTTCAACCATGCAAAATTAAAAAGTTCTAGAGATCCACTTTTCAACATTGTACTTATAATTAACAATACTATACCATATGCTTCAAAATTTATTAAAAGGGTAGATCTCATGTTATGAGTTTTTTTAAATGCAATTAAAAGAACTGTAAAAGAAGTAAAATGAGAGGAAAATTGTCTCAATTAAGAGTCGAGAATTGGCACAGCAATAAACAAATGGACATATTAAATTTAAAAAAAGAGTACAGAAACAGACCAAGTATAAGGACATAGTATAGCACCACAAATCAACATGACAAATGTTCTGTGGGCTTTTTGTTTGTTTGCTTTGTTTTTGTTTTTGTTTTTGTTTTTGAGATGGAGTCTTGCTTTGTCGCCCAGGCTGGAGTGCAGTGACGCAATCTCAGCTCACTGCCACCTCCGCCTCCCAGGTTCAAGCAATTCTCCTGGCCCAGATTCCCAAGTAGCTGGGACTACAGGCACATGCCACCACACCCGGCTAATTTTTTGTATTTTTAATAGAGACAGGGATTCACCATATTAGCCAGGACAGTCTTGATCTCCTGACCTCATGATCCACCCGCCTCAGCCTCCCAAAGTCCTGGGATTACAGGCGTGAGCCACCGTGCCCAGCATGTTTTGTGTTTTTAAAAATCATAGATAACTTCTTCATAGAATATACCAAAATAAATTCCAGATCCATTAGAAATTTATGTTAAAATACTGAAACTATAAACTATTAGAAATATTATAGATTAATAGATTAATCTTGGTATATACCTATACCAATAGTTGTATATAGGAAAGACTATCCTATATATAGCAATAAAAGTAGAAATTATAAAGGAAAAGACTGATAGGCTTAATTATATTAAAATAAAAACACATATATCATTTTCTATCTCTTCTCTACAGATAAAGCTATAGGCATAGGCATATATATGCAAAACATACTAGTAAAAGAACGCGTACATAGGCTGGAGGTATATAGGCTGGAAACATAGCAAATTAGCTCTAAGAATGGAGGAAGTAGGACTAGGAACGAATGTTGTTGGGAAAAGACAGGAAATGAACTTCAACTGAACGTTTAATTTTCCCTAGTCGCCCCCAGAATATGATAAATTGTTAAATGCCAGTTTTTTTACTATTTGAACTTTCATGGTTTTTGAAATTTCCATTTTAAAAATATTGGGGTGGGGAAAAAGACAATCATTAGATAATCATATTAAATCTATGCCATTTTTCATACATGTAAAGTTTGTACATGCATAGGGAGAAGAGTGAGAGGTTAATTAAAATGTTACAGTTGCTACCTCTACATGTGAGGGATTTGGGTGACTTTAGCATATTTTTTTTTATTGCTGTTTCTCTGCATTTTGTAGTCTTTTCTTAATAAAACACATCATACCTTAATTAAAAACAAGGAAGCAAACAAACAAAAACCACATATTCTTGGTGTACAAAAAAGTTCAAGTCAGACAGAATTTAATAGGTAAGTTCTAAGCTGGAGAACAGCAAAGTTTATGAAAGAAACTGACATACTAATAAACTGCAGCATGTGACTGAACTAGATATTGCACAGGTTTCCTTAAGCCCTTAGGCAAGTTACCTCATCTAACCAAAAAAAAAAAAAATTAAATTAAAAGAGGGATCTGTGGAAAGGACCTTCAAAAGTGAAATGAAGAAATAATGACTGGAAGCAAAGAGGGGGTTTTCCAATAATTTTCACTCAAGTCTAACTGGTCAGCAGGCTTTATGGCTTCTTGCCAAGCTACCTATTTATAGCACAGTAAGCAGTCCTACTAGAGGCAATATTTCAGTAACAGTCAAGTGAAACGAAAGGATAAATATCTGGTGACTGATCAAATCTGTCATCAGGAATAGGGGCTAATTAAACCCATACTATTTACTGTTCTAATTAGACCACTGTTCAGTTCAATTTTCTATAGTAAATGTCACCAAACATAACCGTGTCCTGTCTATAACATAATAAAAAAATAAAGTTTTAATTCACAAAAAATACAATAAGCAGTTTAATACATTCATCTGGACTTTTAGGTTGGGTAAGTCCAAATCATTTAGGTAAATGTTTAAAATATACACAGCTGAAATTGATTTTTCATTTTGTCACTCGATATACCGAAAGGTTGAATGTGAAAAGTTGAAAAACATCATCATATATATTTTTAAATGAAAGTTGAGAGTTTTTGCAATACCATTTTAATTTGTTTTTATTCCCACTATCCCATCTGTTCAGTTCATAGTTAGAATCAGGTTTCCTTCCACAACTTCTCTACCTTAACTTACAAAAAAAAAAAAGAATCTTGATTCTAAAATAACTAAAATAGGCATGTTATAGTGGAAGCATTTGGCTCATCTGATTGGATAGGTAAGATATTTTTCCTTGAAGAAAGTAGAGCACGAATGGCACCTCAAGAGGGGTCCTTGAGTTTTTCTCCTCTCCTCAGCCAGGAAGATGGTTGGATTTTGTTTTGAAACTCCAATGCCGTCTCCAGCAGCCAGCCCTTCTGCCTTTTGATTGTTATTATTTCTCTGGAGAGTAATAGCAATAATATCCCAGATTTCCATCCAGTTATGCTCTCTTCCCTTTGATCCTAGCAGTGTAATGATAACACACACATTCAGAAATAACTCCACTGAAGCAGAATGAAGCACCACTTGGGCCACTGCTGAAGATGTATGTTTGTGTCATCTTCCTTGCAGTGAAACAGAACCTGCTTCCCTGGAGCTTCCATTCCTCTAGAGCAGTGGACAGAGTCTTGATCCTCTTCTACAGAAGAGCCCTTCTCAAGCTTTCTGAAAGTCTCCTAGTTCCTTCTATGTTCCCAGATCCTTTGCAACTGTGTTTTCTCTTGGCACACATCGAAATTTGCACATTTTAAGTCTTAAAATGTAGTGCCCAGAATACAACACTGAATCTAAGAACACAGACTATACATTGCACCTATGATCCAGGTTTCTTTAGATAAAACCTAAGTTTCCTTCTTCTCTCCCTCCCTCCAATCCTTCCTTTTTCAGCCAGCCCATTTGTTGGAATCTGCTCTGGAGACAGCGTCACATAATGGTTAAAAGCTGTTTGACTCTGAGTTTCTTAAACTTTCCAAAACCCATCTGTGAAATGGAGATGATAATCTTTACCCAAACAAGATTTAAATAAAATAACACATATAAAGTATAGGCAGCATCTCCACGAATGCAGTTGGTGAATATCTCAGTAAAGGTAAGCAATTTATTTTCTTCTTCAAACACAATGTCTTTTTCAAAACAATGATGGGAGAGCCAGCTTCTCTCCATTTGTACTTATGCAAGAGTTAACATTCATCACTACTGAATTTCCTCTTGTTTTGGCCCAGAATACCAGCCTGTTGAGATCTGTTTGAACCCTGATCCTGTCACCCTATCTATGAGCCACTGTGCTCAGCTCTGCAGCTTCCATGTCTTCACCCAAGTCCCTGATAAACGTGCGGGACATAGCTCTCTAATCTTACAGCATTCCATTAATGCATATTTCTGCTTTTTAAACTAGTAAGCCGACCATAATGCCAAGTAAGCAGCCAACTAATCAGACTTGGAATCTGTGAACACAGTTTAATGTTACAATAAAAATATGAACTAATACCAATTACCGTCATCAAATGTCAGGAGGCAGAAAGGTTTGTGGGGAGGGAAGAAATCAGCCACGAGAAGGAACTGGATCCGGCAGGGTGGAACCTGTATTCTTGAGCTGCATGGTGGTGGTAAGCCTCCTGAGAGAAGAGGTATATAGCAGCCCCAAATTGGTTAGCCCCAGTTCTGAAGGTTAATGACAATAAAATACAGCTGACTGATATCAGCTCAATCTTTGGCCTGATTGTAACCCAGGTGAATGTCTGTGTTTGTCAGTTGAGTATAGCTGCTGCTCCCAATTCCCCCTGTTCAAACATCTCTTTAGGTTGTCTCAAGTAATCATTTAAATTCCATGTTGTTATTATTTTATATGGTAAGTTGTTATGTGGACCCAATCCAAGTTTGTGTCCATCAATATCATATCACTCTGTGACCCTGTCTGGGGCCAGAATCTGAGGCAGAGCATGGAAGAAGAAGACCTGAACAACTTTGTCCTACATAATTCAGGCACTGTTCATCATTATTAATGCACAGCATGAGTACTGCCTGCCAGTACTTTTCCTACCTTCTCTCTAACCTTCTCAACAAGTCCTTTAAGATAGATATCACTATCCCCATTTTGCAGGTGAACAACTGTGGCTTTGAGAACCATGTGTGTCCAAGGCTCACCTATAATTTCTTTTATTTATTTTTTGAGACAAAGTCTCACTCTGTCACCCAGGCTGGAGTGCAGTGGCACGATCTTGGCTCACTGCAACCTCCGCCTCCCAGGTTCAAGCGATTCTCCCACCTCAGCCTCTCAAGTGCTAGGATTACAGGCACGTGCCACCACACCTGGACGATTTTTGTATTTTAGTAGAGACAGGGTTTCACCATGTCGGCCAAGCTGGTATTGAACTCCTGACCTCAGGTGATCCACTGACGTAGGCCTCCCAAAGTACTGCGATTACAGGCATGAACCAGTACGCCCAGCCATCATCTATAATTTCTAATGTCATACAATGAACATGTATGATTTTACAATAAAACATCTAATAAAAGTTATTTTCTTCTTAAAGAAGGGGCCCAGGCAGAAGCTTTTTCTGTCTTACCCCAGACAAAGCCTGCTTTTTCCTTATGGACATCTGTGTGTTTTCCCCACTGATGCTCCACTTCCTTTCATGACCAGGAATCCAGTCAAATATAGCAGCCCAGCTATCATCACTCAGTTAGCATTTCGCCTCTTGGATCAAATACATCTGTTGCTGTGATCTGCTTGACCACAACATTCTTTCGATATCTCTATGAAGTCTTTTACTTTTTTCCCCCTCTATATTGCAAGCAGAGCTACACTTCTGCTTTTCAAAAGCATCTCATTTTATCTAGGTTCTTTCATGAGGAATTCACATTCCTGACTGATGTTCATGAACTCACATGCATTCGTTCATTTTCTCACACAAACTATAACAAGAGCTTGCTAAGTTCAAGGCTCTGTGCTCAGTGCCCTGGGAATACAAGTGTGGATCTGGTCCTCAAGTAGCTCACAAGTCAACAAGCATCAGGTGAGAGGGACAAGGGCTGTGGTGAGGCAATGGCAATCCTTGGTTGTCAAGAGCAACAGACACAAAGGGCCCAGAGGGAGGAGACCCTGAAACAGAAGCAATTTGTACCTTGGTTAGGAGAGCTGGGATAGACTTTCCACTGAACATACCAACCCTGCTGGAAGCACAGGCAGCACCTCATGTATCCCTATCACCTTCTTCCGTATGATAGGTTACATGTGAGTCCTTATTTTGTGCTCACCTCTGTTTTCTAATTGTGATAGAATTACAAACACTTTTTACTTTCTTCTTTTATGATCATCTATAATTTCTAATGTTATATGACAAACATACATAGTTTGCACAATAAAACACCCAATAAAAGTTCTTTTTTTAGGGAAAAGGAAAACACTAAAGGGAAAGCTATGAAAACACTTCCAAAGAAGCAATATGCACTTTGTGTTGTTTGGTTCAAACTATCAGGCTTAAAGATCTCTTAGGAAATCATATTTTCCTAAGTAAAGCTCTAGCTGGGGAATATGTTGGATGAAAAATTCCAAAAAAGATATTGTTTATTCATTATATAATAGGGCTGGTAAAAGTCAAAAATATTGTAGGAATAAGTATGTTCACCATCTCATAAAGACTCGAGTACTGCTTGCCTTTCTTAGATCCCCAGGCATAAATCAAATCATAAAATATTTTCGTGACAAGTTCTTAAATCTATGACTTATAATGAATAGTACAGTTCTACTAGTCTTGCTAAAATGTTAGTAATTAAACACAGATTTCACATATAAGGTCACTTATTGGAAATGCTATATTAACAGCTCCATATTAAAAACAACCCAAAATAAAATGAGTTCCACTGGGGTATTACTTCCCAGACATCAAATAAATGTTCATTCCACTGTTACCACAAAGGTTATTTAAGGAGATCTCAAATGACCCAGATTTAGTTAACAGTAAATACATTATTTCAGGTTAATACTACCTTAAGGTCTTTAACAAAAGAAATTTTAAAATATGAATTGGGTAAACGGCATAAAAATGTCACTCAAGCTGTCACACAGACTCAACAATTCAGTCTGACCAGGATATATTAAACACCCATATATCTAAAGTTGTGTGCTAGGTACTATTCAGAAATGCTCCATACCTTGTGTGTTTCACGTCTCCCTTCTCCAGTCCATTCTACCCTCTACTGCTCCAAAATTCATTATCCTGACAGTTGATGGCCTCTAGGATTTGGTTGACACATTCCTAGTCAATGTGCTCCTAATTATTTTACCACCTTTAAAGCCCTTCACTAATTCCTCAGGACATACATTCTGCCTCTTTAGGCTGTTTGTGCCCTATCCTACCCTTTGTCCAGCTTCATCTCTGGTGGCTCCTGCTTATACCACATATGCTGAGCACACAACATTTTTCATTATTTCACAGACACTAACACACTTGCCAATCCTGCTTGGGAAGCATTTTTGAAACACGCTATTTACCAAGGTGGTGGACAGCGTACAGGGAAACCATGAAGCCTGGTGCCAGCCAGATTCTGTGGATCTGATGATTTTCATGATCTGCCTTGGCCCTGCAAGCTAGATGGGGCAAGGGCAGGCAGGGGCTGTGTATACAGGGCTGCCTGAGCAGAGCTAAGGCCTTCAGTTGAGAATCAGAGCCCATAGCAACCCACAAAGAGAGCTGGGGAAATAAACACACTTCTGTCCTCCCTCTCTCCAATCCCCCTGCAGTGCTTGTTATTGGCCAAACCCAACCAAGAGCCAGAGGGCAAGGGAGACCATTGATGCTGTCCATACAAGCCAGCTTCCCAGTGGGTGGAGCGCGGGGCAGGGAAGGGTGGAAAGTGGATCTGGAGGGCAAAGAGAAGCTTTCCAGCACAGTAATTTATTGACTCACTGGAATATTTTTAAGCAGAGGAGTGACTTAGGCAGATTGTATTTTGGAAAAATTACTCTGGCAGGAGTATGGGGAAGGATTGAGGGAGTAAAGCCTCACATCAGACAGCACAGCTAGAAGGCCACTGACATGCAAGAGATAAGAGACTAGACTAGATTTACCAGTGTCTGGAGGAGGAGAGCATAGATGCAAAGTTCAAAGGTGCTAGAATCAATAGGTGCTGGCAGCTGACCAGACACAGGAAGAAAGGAGATGCTAGAATGACTCCCAGGTTTCTGTATTAAATGATTTGTGGCAAATGTCAATTTTATCCAGGCTTCCCAAGCATCCTCAAGCCCACCCTTGAGGTAGGATTCTCAGCACCTGTATGTACAGAATATGAGCAGTTTACCTGATAATGGTTAAGATAAAGGGGGCAAGCTGTTGGTCTCTGGGAAGAATCTGGCCTTGCAGGTCCAATTTTTTAAACAATGATTGTATACTCTGCCAAACAAGGCCCTAAAAATAATTATTTGTTAAGGTTTAAATATACGAAGATTTCACATAAAAATGTAGATGTCTGAGGCCTAGAGTGAGACCCTGTCTCAAAAAAAAAAAAAAAAAAAATCTAGATTTCTGACCTCAGGAAAATAAAAGAGGAAAATAAAATAAAATTCGCATCACAGCATGGCAATAATTAAAACTAAGTGTGGCCATCCCATTTTTAAAGGGCATGTGGCCTCTAATATGCCCAGTCCCCATCCAGCCACTGTGAGGACTGATATTATCTTCCTGGCCTCTGTAGATCAAACTGGGAGCTTGTTGGTGACAAATGACTGTCAGCTTGAAAGTAAATCAAGTCCGGGTGCGGTGGCTCATGCCTGTAATCCCAACACTTCAGGGGGCTGAGGTGGGTGGATCACTTGAGGTCAAGAATTCGAGACCAGCCTAGCCAACATGGTGAAATCCCATCTCTACTAAAAAAATACAAAAATTAGTCAAGCCTGGTGGTGTGCACCTGTAGTCCCAGTTACTCAGAAGGCTGAGGCACGAGAATCACTTGAACCTGGGAGACAGAGGCTTCAGTGAGCTGAGACAGCATCACTGCACTCCAGCCTGGGTGACAGAGTGAGACTCCATCTCAAAAAAAAAAGTAAATCAAAAGACACGTATATTTATAACTAAGATTCTTCACAGTATTGCTATAGAACATCATTATTTTCCAGAAGTAAGAAACATACATACAACATGTAGCTTAAAAATAAAACAAAGGGCATTTGGTTGTTGCTATGGTCTGAATGTGTCCCTGGAAATTTATATGTTGCAAGTTGATCACCAGCGTGATAGTATTAAGAGGTGACGCCTTTAGGAGGTGATTAAGTAATGAGGGTGGAGCCCTTAGGGCCCTTATAAGGAGCTTGAGAGATTTAGTTCCCTCTCTTCTGCCCTTCCACCACGTGAGGACACAGCATTCATGCTTTCTAGAGGACATGACAACAAGACACCATCTTGGAAGCAGAGAGAACAGTCCTCACCAGACACCAAACCTGCCGGTGCCTTGAACTCAGACTTTCCAGCCTCCAGAACGTGAGAGAATACATTTTTGTTCTTTACAAATTACCCAGTCTCAGGTATTTCATTATAGCAGCACAAATTGACTAGTTGTCTTTACTGCACACTAAGATCAGAGTGTGTCCTCAGAAGAAGAATATAAGTCATTCCATGATGCCCAGTGTCTAAACTCTACTCCCTTTCTACATGTGGACTTTGCAGTATTTCAGACATAAGATATTAGTGTATTTAAGAATCATATTCTGGCTAGATGTGGTGGCTCATGCCTGTGGTCCCAGCTACACAGGAGGCTGAGGCAGGAGAATCTATTGAACCCAGGAGGTGGAGGTTGTAGTCAGCCGAGATCACGCCACTGCACTCCAGCCTGGTGACACAGTGAGACTCCGTCTCAAAAAAAAAAAAAAAAAAAAAATCATAATTCTGGAAGGTACCTATGGCTAGCACTAACACACAGGAAACCATGAGCCCTGCAGGAGACCATTTAAGGAATCACATGGGCCACATCTCCAGTGACAACTCCCATACAAACCAATATCTTGCGTGACAATATCTAGGTTATTTTTCCCTATTAATGCAATCAGTGTTCATACCTACCAGACAAGTAACTTGTTCTTTTCTTTTCTAAGAATCATAATCAGGTCCTCTCAGATTGCAGCAGGAGACATGCAACATTCAAATACAATGAGAGCTTTGTTTCATATTGACTTTATTTTTGTTAAAAATAAATTCTTAAACATAAAGATACTTTACATGATGGAAGATTTAACAGGATATTATCTATGCTCTTGGGTTAGTTATCATGAAGCATATGTAACACAACATCAGGTAAGATTGAAAAGAGATAACTGTAGGTTGCCAAATTTAAAAGTCTAATGGAGAGGAATGGTGGGCTAGATAATATAGATCAACCATGCCATTGAGGACAACTACAAAAGCAAAAATGTCCTCCAAGAAATTAAAGTAAAATAAAGAGATTGTCAGACAAAAAGAGAATTCATCTTCAGCAGACCAGTCTCAAAGAAAATATAAAACGGTGTTTTTAAGATTAAAGGAAGCTTGGAGATGATGAAAGAAATGAAGAGCAAAAATAAGAATGGTAAACCTGTGGGTAAATTAAAAGAAGAGCAACTGTATAAAACAGCAATTGTAATGGATTGTGGAGTTTTAAATATCTTTATGGAATTAACATATCTGACAATGACAGCCTATGAGTCAGAAGACAGATAAATGGCCTTAAAGTATCCTAAGGTCCTCATATCCATCCGTGAAGAAGATAAAAGAATCAATTAATATTCGACTTTGATAAGTCAAGGATAGATGTTTTAAGCTCTAGAGTTACCACTAAAAAAAACAGAAAAGAGTGTATGAATTCCAAATTAATGTATATGGGGAAAGATATAATAAGAAAACACATTCAATCCAAAAGAAGGCAAAAATGAAGAGAAAAAGGAATGTAGACAGATGGATAAATTTTAAAAGCTCATGGTAAAATGGAAGATTTAAATGCAGATATATCAATTATATCAATTACATTAAACCCAAATAGAATAAATCACCAATTAAAAGACAGATTGTCAGGATAAAATTTAAAAATTCAGTTATATTCTGTTTAAAAGAGACATTCCTTACATATAATGACCAGAAAGATTAAAAATAAAAGATTGAAAAAAATATATACCATAAGACCAGACAAAGTAGACTTTAAGACAGAGAGATGCTACATACTGTTGGAAGTTTGATTTCACTAGGATGGAACAAATTCTAAAAGTGGATGTACCTAACAACATAACCGCAAAACATATAAAGCAAAAACTGACAGACTGTAAGAAGAAATAGAAAAATCCATAATGATGGTGGGAGGTTTTAACACAACTAGCATTAATTTATCAAGCAAGTGAAAAAAATCAATAATGATATAGAATATGGAAACAATTAAATTACAAATTGAAACTATGTAACTGTATAGAAAGCTATAACTAACCATCTCAGAATATATATTTTTTGTATTTATGAAATGTTTATAAACATTTATCATGATCTGGGCCATATAGAAAAATCTCAAAAATTCAAAGGATTGAAATAATTCAAGTTTTTTTCTCTGACAACAAAGCAAAAAAGCAAGTTTAAAACTAGAAAATGTCCAAACACATTCCATAGGTTAAGAAATAAATCACAATGAAAATTAGAAAATGCTCTTAATGAATGAAGATGAATATATTACATACCAAAACTTGAGTAAAGCAGCTAAAGCTATGCTTGGAAGGGGATCTGTAGTTTTAAATGCACATGTTTGAAAAGAAAAAAGATGAAAAAAATCAATGATCTTAAACTATTTCAAGACATAGAAAAATGACAACACATACAACTCAAAGAAAGTAGAAGAAAGAAAATAATAAGGATGAGAAGAGCAATTATGAAATGGAAAACAAAAATATAAGCAAGAGGATCAACAAATAAAAAAAGACTAATAAAATTAAATTCCTTGGCAAGACTATGAAAGAATAAGACAGAGAAAAGTCCCTAAAAATGAATTTTAAGAATGAAATGTGGAATATCACTGCAGATTCCACAGGCCCTAAAATGATAAGAGGATGAAAAACATCTTTATGTTAATATATTTCAAAATTTAGATGTAGGCCGAGCTCCCTTGCCCTAAGGCAGGACAAACTCTTCTGAGTAATTTACCCTCCAGAGCTGCCACGGGATAGTCAATGGCTGAGATTCACCTCAAATCCCATCTTTGCTGTGCTCCTTCCTGTCTTTCACTTCCCTCATTTCCTTTTTGGGTTCTACTGGAATAAATCACTTGGATACCAATCTTCATCTCAGATCTTCTTCTTAGAACCCAACCCAAGAAACTTATTAAACTATGTGCATGTCAAAACATAGATTTAAAAAAATATTGTTGGCCAGGTGCAGTGGCTCATGCCTGTAATCCCAGCACTTTGGGAGGGCAAGGTGGGTGGATCGCGAGGTCAGGAGATCGAGACCATCCTGGCTAACCTGGTGAAACCCCATCTCTACTAAAAATACAAAAAATTAGCTGGGCGTGGTGGGCAGGTGCCTGTAGTCCCAGCTACTCAGGAGGCTGAGGCAGGAGAATGGCATAAACCTAGGAGGCGGAGGTTGCAGTGAGCAGAGGTCATGCCACTGCACTCCAGCCTGGGTGACACAGTGAGACTCCATCTCAAAAACAAAAAAAATACTGCCATTCAAAAATGATAAAATATTAACATGAGTTACTTCTGGGTGTGGGTACACATGAGTTTATTATACTAGTCTCTGAACTTTTCTATTTCTCTATTTTTCTAATTAAAACAAAAAAAGGAAAAATGTGGATCAGAAGAATTTCTGAGATGTTCAAGCAGTGAAAACAAGTAACCTGCAAGAGGAAAGGTCTGGCTTCTCCACAACAACATCTAATGCCAGAACACAAGGAAGCAGTGCCTACAAAATCCCACAAGAAAAAAAATCACCCAAGAATATTAAAACTACCTAAGCTCTATTCAAGAATAAAAGCACCTCATCAATATTAAAACCTTTGTGCACGAGAGGACACTATTAGCAGAGTGAAAAGGTAATCCACAGAATGGGAAAAATATTTGAAAATAATATATCTGACAAGAGGTTAATCTCCAGAATATATAATGAACTCTTACAATTCAGCAACAACGAAAAAAGAAATAGCCCAGTTAAAAATTGGGCAAAAGACATGAATAGATATTTATCCAAAGAAGATATATAAAAAGTCAATAAGCAGATGAAAAGGTGTTCAACATCACTAATCATTAGGGAAATGCAAATGAAATACCACTTTATACCCATAGGGAAACATAAATGAGATACCACTTCATACCCATTAGGATGACTATTATAAAACAAACAGGAAAAAAGTTAACTGTTAGTGAGTGATATGGTTTGGCTGTGTCCCCAACCAAATCTTGAATTGTAGCTCCCATAATTCTCATTCTATTGTGGGAGGGAACAGGTGGAAGGTAATTTAATCATAAGGGCAGGTCTTTCTTGGGCTGTTCTCATGATAGTGAATAAGTCTCACAACATCTGACAGTTTTATGAAGGGGAGTTTCCCTGCACACATTCTCTCTTTGCCTGCCACCATGTAAGATGTCCCTTTGCTCTTCCTTCCTCTTCCACCATGATTGTAAGGCCTCCCTAGCAATGTGGGACTGTGAGTCAATTAAACCTTTTTTCTTCATAAACTACTCAGTCTTGGGTATGCCTTTATCAGCAGCATTAAAATGGACTAATACAGTAAATTGGTACTGATAGAGGGGGACGTTCTGCTATAAAGATACCTGAAAATGTGGATGCGACTTTGGAACTGGGTAATAGGCAGAGGTTGGAACAGTTTGGAGGGCTCAGAAGAAGACAGGATAGTTTGGAACTTCCTAGAGACTTGTTGAATGGCTTTAACCAAAATGCTGATAATGATATGGACAATGAAATTCAGGCTGATGTGGTCTCACAGAGATGAGGAACTTGTCAGGAACTAGAGCAAAGGTGACTCTTGCTATGCTTTAGCAAAGAGACTGGCAGCATTTTGCACCTGCCCTATAGATTTGTGGAATTTTGAACTTGAGGGAGATGACTTAGGGTATCTGGTGGAAGAAATTTCTAAGCAGCAAGGCATTCAAGAGGTTACTTGGGTGCTGTTAAAAGCATTCAGTTTTAAAATGGAAACAGAGCATAAAAGTTCAGAAAATTTGCAGCCTGAGATGTGATAGAAAAGACAAACCCATTTACTGAGGAAAAATTCAAGCCAGCTGCAGAAATTTGCATAAATAACAAGGAGCCAAATGTTAATCACCAAGACAATGGAGAAAATGTCTCCAAGGAATGTCACAGACCTTTGCAGCAGCACCTCCTGTCACAGGCTCAGAGGCTTAGGAGGAAAAAATGGTTTCATGGGCCAGGGCCCAGGGCCCCCCTGCTGTGTGCAGTATAGGGACTTGGTGCCCTGCATCTCAGCCACTCCAGTTGTGGCTAAAAGGGGCCAAGGTACAACTCAGGCCATGGCTTCAGAGGGTGAAAGCCCCAAGCCTTGGCAGCTGCCACATGGTGTTGAGCCTGTGGGTGCAGAGAAGTCAAGAATTGAGCTTTGGGAACCTCCACCTAGATTTCAGAGGATGTACGGAAAAGCTGGATGTCCATGCAAAAGTTTGCTGCAGAGAGAGCCCTCATGGAGAACCTCTGCTAGGGCAGTGAAGAAGGGAAATTTGGGGTGTGGGCCCCACACAGAGTCACCACTGGGGTGCTGCCTAGTGGAGTTGTGAGAAGAGGGCCACCTTCTTCCAGACCCCAGAATGGTAGATCCACTGACCGCCTGCACCGTGTGCCTGGAAAAGCTGCAAACACTCAATGCCAGCCTGTGAAAGCAGCCAGGAGAGGGGCTATACCCTGCAAATCCACAGGGACAGAACTGCCTGAGGCCATGGAAGCCCACATCTTGCATCGGTGTGACCTGGATGTGAGAGATGGAGTCAAAGGAGATCTTTTTGGAGCTTTAAGATTTGACTGCCCCACTGGGTTTCAGACTCATATGGGGCCTGTAGCCACTTTGTTTTGGCCAATTTCTCCCATTTGGAATGGTGTATTTACCCAATTCCTGTACCCCCATTGTATTTTGGGAGTAACTAACTTGCTTTTGATTTTACAGGCTCATAGGCAGAAGGGACTTGCCTTGTCTCAGATGAGACTTTAGACTGTAGAACTCTGAGTTAATGCTGAAATGAGTTAAGACTTGGGGACTGTTGGGAAGGCATGGTTGGTTTTGAAATGTGAGAACATGAGATTTGGGAGGGGCCAGGGGTGAAATGATATGGTTTGGCTGTGTCCCCACCCAAATCTCAAATTGCAGCTCCCATAATTCCCACGTGTCATTGGAGGGATACACGGGGAGGTAATTTAATCATGAGGGCAAGCCTTTCTTTTGCTGTTCTCATTATAGTGAATAAGTCTCACAACATCTGATAGTTTTATGAAGGGGAGTTCCTCTGCACAAATAATCTCTTTGCTGGCCACCATGTAAGATGTTCCTTTGCTCTTCCTTTGTCTTCTGCCATGAGTATGAGGCCTCCCCAGACATATGGAACTGTGAACCAATTAAACCTCTTTCCTTTATAAATTACCCAGTCTTGGGTATGTCTTTTTCAGCAGTGTGAAAACAGACTAATAAGGTGAGGATGTGAAGAAATTAGAACATGTGTTCATTGCTGGTGGGAATGTAAAATGGTGCAGCCACTGTGGAAAACATTATGGTAGTTCCTCAAAAAGTCTGATGTATTACTATATGATCCAGCAATTCCACTGCTGTGTACGTACCCAAAAGAATTGAAAGCAGGGGCCAGACACAGTGGCTCACGCCTGTAATCCCAGTACTTTGGGAGGCCAAGGCAGGTGAATCACCTAAGGTCAGGAGTTCGAGAGCAGCCTGGCCAATATGGCAAAACCCTGTCTCCACTAAAAATACAAAAATTAGCCAGATGTGGTGGCGGCACCCATAGTCCCAGCTACTCAGGAGGCTGAGGCACGAGAATCACTTGAACCTGGAAGGCAGAGGTTGCAGTGAGCTGAGATCATGCCACTGCACTCCAGCCTGGGCAACAGAGTAAGAATGTCTCAAACAAAAAAAATTGAAAGCAGGGACTCAAACAAATGTTTGTACCACTTTGTTGATAACAGCAGTATTCATAAAATCCTAAGGGGGAAGACAACCCAAATGTTCACTGACAAATAAGTAGAGAAGCAAAATATGGTATATACATGCAGTGGAATATTATTGAGCTGGAGAAAAGAATGAAATTTGGGCACAGGCTACAACATGGATGAACTTTAAAGACATTATGCTAAGTGAAATAAGTCAAACACAAAAGGATAAATATTGTATGATTCCACTTATGGAGTGCCTAGGGTAATCAAATTCATAGAGATAGAAAGTAGAATGGTGGTTGCCAGGGACTGGGGGAGGAGGGAATAGGGGGTTATTATTTAATGGGTATAGTAGGTTCAGTTTTGCAAGAGGAAATAAAGTTCTAAAGATGGATGGTGGTGATGGTTGCACAACAATGTGAATGTACTTGATGCCACTAAACTGTACACTTAAAAATGGTTACAATGGTAAATGTATACAATATATACTTTACCACAATAATTTTTTTAAAGAGTACAGGCAACACCAAGGTGTTCAAATGTTAAAAAAAAAATTGAAAAACTCAGTAAATAGAGCCTTTCTTTAAAAAGGTGATGATGAAATCCAACCAGCTAGGAGATGATTCAAAATTTTTACAACAGGATTATAAAAGTCATGTGAAAGGAATGGTGGTGAGCATTTAATCCATTTAAACATTAAACTTTGAATAAATAACAGGAAAATTTAGGTTGCAGAACATATACTATATTAAATTAGCATATATAATAACATAACTAATATAGATCTGGAAGATGAATGGAAGAAAGTTGTAGGAAATCAAGTACCATTGACTGAAATTTAAATATGAAACTTTAAAATGTAGTAACGCCAATCTCCTCACCTTTTGTGATAGAGGTATCTTTAAGGAAATAATTTATTCTGCTGTGATTGAACATTGATCTCGAGTTTAGCAAATCCTTCAGTTTTATTTAATTTCCTTATCATCTATTAAATTCACATAAAATTAAATATTTTTAATTTAAAATGGCATGCATCATGTAATGGCATTTCTATAGCACTATGTCTGTTTATTTATCTTATCCAAAACCCTATTTGTGTATGTGTATGAAAATGCTTAGAATGCTATTGACCACATATGGACACTAGTTATTTCTAGAAAGTAGGATGTAGGGTGTTTTGTAGTTTTCTTTGTACCTCTTCCAAACTGCTGGATTTTTAAAACAACACTTAACATTTTTAAAATGTTAATTATTCCGACAAATAAATCAATCCAACTTGGGTATAAAGAAGTCATCTCACTGTGCCTTCAAAACCCAAGGCCTAAATCCGGGTCTCTCCAGTGAATGCTTGCCAAGAAGCCTGTCTTGGTGGCTGGCATTCCTGTGAGCAGTATTTATGGAAACGGCCTCAGGGCATCCCAAGGCAGATCGAACAAGGCCTGCAGTCAGATGCTACAGATTATTAACTTCCAGCCTCACATATTTCAACAAATGTTCTAGAATGGTGCTTTTCTGTCAGACAGTTCTGTCCCCCAGGGAACATTTTGAGATGCCTGGAGACATTTATGGTTGTTGCAACTGAGGAGAGGGAGGTGCTACTGGTGTTAATGGGTAGAGGCCAGACATGCAGTGCCCAGCACAGTCCCCACCACAGAGAATTACCTGATCTAAAATGTCAACAGTGGTGAGATGGAGAAACCTGTTCTAGAGGATGTGTGTCCACACAACCAAACCTCTTTACTCTCATGATGACTTATGAAGATAAAAATCCTTTCTAAATCATTATGACAACCACATGTTATTAAAATCCTCAACCTTCAGATAAAGTTAAAACAATGCAAACTGCTTCACTTTCGTTGTGGATGTAATGTTTTTCATCCCTTCCAAGAAGGTTCCTATAGATCACTTTATATATTTTCTTGCTCTCCATTTACAACCACAAAATAACCATACGAAGCTCTTAATTTCAACATACCCCAAACCATAATCAAAGCATTTATATTTGACAATCCACAGTGGGCTTCTCTTTCCAAGAAAAAAAAAAAAAAAAGCATAGTTTTTCAAGTTTAATGATATCAAGTTTTTTAAAAAATTCTTTTTTGACTTTTCTTAGTGATTTACTTCCATCCATGGTTAGCCATTTCACACAGAAAAACAGAGTTGTGCCAACGACTCATCAAGAATATTACCCAGACCACATTTTAGGGGCATAGGCTTTAAATAAACTCCCACAAGAAATATTATTTGACAGCTACTAAAGTAAGTAATGAAAGAAGCCAGTGCATTGTTTCTATCTCATACCTCTCCTTCTGGGATTGGGTGGCAGTCTGCATGCTCTGGACCACCTGCAGGGGTTGTGTTGCCCTAGGTGAAAAAAGAAAACTGGGACAGAGAATTCTGCACACCTGAGACCAGTGGCACAAAAAATGGAAAAGCTGACAGCAAAATCCCAATTCCTTGACTAAAAATGGTAGGTGAGTCTCCCTGGTTAGGTAATAATGGCCTCATGTAGATGACTGCTGCATGGTTCAGAACCCTAACCATTCAGACCATCAAGTCTTCAGAAAGGTAGCCAGGGTTTTGCAGGTTAAACAGTCAGAAGTCACTTACCGACTCAACAGCATTCACCAAGCCCTATTTAGTAGCTGCCCTCAAAAAGGTTAATCTCACTGGAAGATAAAGGAAAACTCGTGACTGCAAGCAGGCAATACACACTGAAAGAACAAGGAAGGACAACGACTCCTCAGCCTGTGAAGTCAGGGCATAATTCTCAGGAAAGGAGTCAACTGAGCTAAATCTTGATGGATGAGAGAGTTGAACAAACCTAAAGGCGAGCATATGAGCAAACAGTCTCTATAATTTTGGCAGAGGAAAAGAGAAGAAATGTTTGTATAAACTTCAGTGGATTGTAAACAGAGTTATCAAAGAAATATAGTAACTTCTACAGAGCTGGGTCATTTAAGTTATATTGTTATCTACTTTCTTCATACGATCTTAAATTTACACTAGCCACATTTCAAGCACTTGTTGTGCACAGTGACTAGTGGTTACTGTATTAGATATTGCAAATATAGGAAATTTCCATAATTACAGAAAGTTATAATAGACATTAGAAAGATATAAGCAATTTGGAAATAAAGTCACAAAGTTGAAAGTAAAGCCAAAAACTTTCTTGGGAAAGAAAGTGTGTGTGTGTGCGTGTGTATGCATAAACACACATGCACATTCACTTTAAGTATGGATGTAAAATAGAACTACATATTAAATTAATCATTTATTAAATTTAATCATATATTTCATAAATTTTAGTAATATCCAGTATGGGATTTTTTAAAAACAGAATTCAAACTTTCAAAATCACCATAGAGAATAAATTCAAGCAATTTTGGTCTATTACAGCAAAGTATCAAAAATAAAGAAAATGCTAAGGCTATACCAAAAAAAAAAAAAAAATGAACATGATAAAGGAATAAACTGAAAATAACAGAAGTAAGAAGAAATACAGACCGAACAGAGCATCTTCTCTTTTTAGCACTTTTGTCTTCTATACTACTGATTTGATTTTCTACAAAGCCAGTTTTGCTCTTCATTCTCTTTTCTTTTCATTTTGTTGTTTTCATAACACTTAATATTTTCTTCAATTGCATCAGTAGCCAAAGCAAATGGTATTTAAAATGTATTGTTTCTCATAATAAATTGCCTTCTAAAAATTCTCTCTTTACCTCTTTAGGGCATACGTTGTTGTTATGATGCAGAATCTTTTCACATTTCTCATGCTACTATTGATGATTTTTACTCCTTGTCAAAGAGCAATCTATTCTAGGCTGGTATTTGCCCCCCAAAATATTGTTGGTGGATTCTTGTTGGGTGGAAAACTTTTTACTCCTCACTTGAACACTGCGGGAAATTTCTTCACACCTGGGGTTAGCAGATGAATGAGGACCAGGTAGTGAATCAAGATGAAAGTAATTCCATAAAGAGGATGTCACCTCTGCAGTATCTCCTCTGCATTTATTAAAGATGCTGCATCAGTGAGCCGAGATCATGCCACTGCACTCCAGCCTGGGCTATAAAGCGAGACTCTGTCTCAAAAAAAAAAAAAAAAAAAAAAAAAAAAAGATGCTGCATCAAAGGGTTAAGGTTTCTATATACAGTTTTCTGTTCATTCCAGTCACCTTGTCTCCGTACCGTATACACCGAATTTCCTGGCACAGCTGGCCACCTTCTTGGAAAGGACACAAATACACTGGGAAAAATTTACATCAGAAAAAAAGCACCAACACCCACAGGTTTATGTTTGTTGATGCACTTCTTATGCTTGAATTACTTGGACTATGAGCTTCCAAATACTGTTGACCCAGAGCAGCCAACAAGGCTCTAGGAAGAATTATGTCCATCCCCCATCACGTGAGACTTAATTTCAGGGTCACTATTAATTTCGGCTCTGCTTCTAACCTAGAAAATGACCTCCAACACTTGGTTAAGTCAGTATATTGGTTTTTCTTTTTGTCCATAATAATATAAAATGCCAAAAATTTAATAATGTTGAAATTGTATTCATCATTGATTCAAAGCTACAATTCATCCCCACATTGTCAACTTAGTTTACTGAGTTTTCATTTTTCAAATTTCAGCTCAATTTTCCTCAAAGAAGCCTTACCTGACTTCAGTCTGTAATTACAGAACAAACCATGTGACTATTGGATTAATGTCTGTCTCATGAACTAGACCATAAGCTCCATAAAATTTGGGGTTTGATCTTGTTTTACCTACCAGTGTGTCTCTAGCAATTAGCATTGTACCTGACATACAAGAGGGGCTTAATATTTACCAAATGAATGCAAGAATTAATAATTTAGTTAATGAACAAACATGCATAGAGTTAATACTTTCAGTAATAAATGAATGAAAAGTTATGTTTTGAGTCAATGAATCAATGAATTAAAATGTCTTCCCTCAGCCAGGTGCAGTGGCTCATGTCTGTAATCCCAGCACTTTGGGAGGCTGAGGCAGGCAGATCACGAGGTCAAGAGATCGAGACCAGCCTGGCCAACATGGTGAAACCCTGTCTCTACTGAAAATACAAAAATTAGCTGGGCATGGTGGCGTGTGCCTATAGTCCCAGCTACTCGGGAGACTGAGGCAGAAGAATCGCTTGAACCTGGGAGGCGGAGGTTGCAGTGAGTAGAGATCATGCCACTGCATTCTAGCCTGGCGACAGAGCAACACTCCATCTCAAAAAAAAAAAAAAAAAAAAAAAAAAAGCCTCACCCATGGAAAAATCTGTCTGTGAACCATTTTGAAAAAGAAGGGGACCAGAGTTCTGATAGTGCATTTATCTTTTTCATTTGTTATCTTACTTTTGTTTCTCCCTAAATTATCTGCTGATTATGGGCATGACACAAAGCTATGATGCAAAACTTACAAGGGAAAAAGAAATATTTACTTAAGTCCTCCACAAGTATGGGCTCAAACTGGTTCATTTCTTTACTGCCAGTGTTAATCCTATTTTCATTATTATTTAAGTAGAAGCTTAGATGAAAACATTCCATCCCTGTGCAATACAGAAAGCTAATTCTGTATTCTAGGTAGCTGTGTTGAGTTACCAGATACACTGTAATTGATTAAGAAACAAAACCCTTAGGCTTTTAATAGCTGATACATGACTCTGGTTCAGCTTGAATCCATAATCCATTGGCTTCAAATTTTGTGTGGAAATATGGAGATTTGCAAGGCCATAAGAGTGGAGGAATCAGTTAATAAACAAATATCCAAAATAAAGTTTCCAGAAGTCTGGACTAGTCTACACTAGTCTTCAACATCTTTCAATGAGCACACAATTGAAGGAACACAAATGAACAGATCTCTTTAAGGTAGAACCACAAAGTGTTATATCTGGAAAGGAATTTCTGAGCTTATCATTTTTACAGATGGCAAAATTGAGGTCCAAGAGGAAGACCTACACAGTCAAGTCAATGACAAAGTGCTTGGATGAGAATTCAGTTATTTCAGCTTGCAACCTAGGACTCTTTTCAAGAACCACTCTATTCGCTTTCATGAATTACTAGTCTACAGCCATGTTCCTGCCTTGGACCTCCTGCCACTACTATTCATCCTCTACATCTAAGCCAGATGTATCCCTTTAAAACATAATTTCACACTTTAGTAACACCTCCCCACTGCTCATACAATTTAGTGTTTTCCTGATGTCCACAGGACAAAGTTCAGAGTCCTTAGCTGGGCAGTGAGGGCCCTCCACCCGCCTCCTACCAACACTCCAACATCACCTCCTGCTGCACTTCCAAACATAACAGCCACTGCTGTCCAATTGTTCTGTCCATCACAGCTCATCAGAACCATCCTGCATGCATTTGCTTATGCCATCCTTCCTATGGTGACATGTTGACAGCTGCCCAGAATCCCCATCAATAAAGCCCTTGTTGCCTTAGCTGCAAGAGTGTACTATAAACAGCCTTTAGCCATCAGTCTTTTCTGCGGTTGACTTAGTTGCAGGAAGGCATCTCTCTGAGGGTCATATCCCTGGCCAGGGGAAAACTTAAAAGCTAATCTTGGAGAATGTCCTTTAGCCAGAGTCACTTCCACTACTGCCCTGCAATGGTGAGAGAGGCACAACATTCAGTCCTTCTCTCACACCTGTGGACACACTCAGTGACTCACCAAAGCAGGGGTCTAAAGTCCTGGCCAGCTCAGTCCAACTTGGGACAACTCTAAATGCCATTCTGGTTCCAGAGTTTCTTGTGGGGTGGGCCAAGGCTTTCTTTGGGTCTGCATTTCAGTTTGACACCTCCCACTGCTCATCCTGCTTCATTCTCTTCCTTCCATGAGTGTCAGTCCCAAGGAAACTCCCAAGTAACCATCTTGCATGTTAAACTCCTCTCAGAGTCCGCTCCCTGGAAAACCCAGCATGCAACACTCCCAGCCCTAAAATACTGGCTCCCACTGTCTTTCAAGGTCTACTCCCCAGGCCACTCCTCTTTAGAAGTCCTGTAGCACATATTGATCAGTTCACTTATTTTACATTAATAAGAACCACTTCATACCAATAATTCCTTCTTAGGTATGTGAAGCCACAAACGCATGTTGTGTTTCTTTTTTCTTTCTTTTCTTTCCTTCCTTCCTTCTTTATGTGTGTGTGTTTTTGTTTTTGTTGTTGTTGTTGTTGTTGTTGTTGTTTTTAAGACACGGTGTTGCTCTGTCACCCAGGCTGTAGTGCAGTGGCACAATCTCAGTTCGTTGCAGCCTTGACCACCCAGAGTAAAGTGATTCTCCTACTTTAGCCTCCAACTAGCTGAGACTATAAGCGCACACCACCATGCCTGGCTACTTTTTGTGTATTTTTTTGTAAAGACAGGGTTTCGCCATGTTTCCCAGGCTGGTCTCAAACTCCTGAGCTCCAGGAATCCTCCCACCTCAGCCTCCCATAGCATAGGGATTACAGGCATGAGCCACCATGCCCAGCCTGTCCACTCTGTATCACGAAGAACTAGCATCATGACATTGTTACACAGTGAGTGATCAATGAAGGATGACAATGTTGATAATGAAGATGTAACCAATCTTGAATCAACAATACATTTCAACTAATATGTCATTCTTCTTTCCCTGCTAGACTATAGTTCCCTAAGGGCAGAGTTCTGCTATCCCCACAGGCTCCTTGTAAGAGGCACTGAAGAAAGGAGCAGTGTACTTTTGATGTGCTACTCCCTTTAGAATGAACAAGAATAAGTTTGATTTGTATTCTCAAACATGGGACTGGAGGTGAAGACAGAAAGGGGAAGAAATGTTTTCTTTAAGGGGAATGACATATGAGGAATGTTGCACAAGGTCTCTCTTCCACGCCAACAAGACTCCAGGAAACGGCAAGCAGACACTTGCTGAGAGCTGCCACTCTGGTGCCAGGGAGTCTGAACCTGCCAGATCTCATGGCTGCTCTGCCCTGAGCTGCCCTTGTCCATTTATGATGACCCATGTTCTGAAATAGGAGCTGCTTCTCCATCCTTAAACAGCCAATCAAAACTGTTCCTTTTGTTTCTTTCTCACAGAGAGCAATGGATGTTTGGGAGACATCAGTTTGTCTTAATCAAAACAAAACTGGATCACAGTCACTCTTACAAAGTAGACAAAAAGTAAGCAAGGACCTATGACGAACAGTTAGGGCCAAATTTTGAATTTCATGACATGTGAACATGGTCTGAAAAGTAAAGATAAATCCTCTCGTCCTCCAGGGGAACACTTAAAAGCTGACCTTGGAGAATGTCCTTCAGCCAGGGCACAGGGTCACTTCCACTACTGCTCTGAAATGGTGAGAGGAACAGCGTCCAAACCTTCTCTCACACTTGTGGACAGATGTGGATGGGTACCTGAGAGGAAATCTAACAAATAGGAAATGGAAAAACTTACTGAAACCATTTCTCCTGCCAGAGCAGAAACTGGCCAAAGTGGGGACACGACTACCGCCTTGTGGTGCCAAATAATGAAATGTTATTTCAACACTCTTTCCAAATGAGGAAAGAGAAAGTGAAAGATGAGCAGCAGAGGAAAGCAAAACAGGAACAGGATGCAAGTGTAGGATCAGGGAGGCAGCAAACCTCAGGAATGGCCAGAACTGGCTCTCAGCTAACTAGGATTTCAGAGACTTGCAGCAAGAAGGCAGCCCAACACTTCCTTATCTAACCTAATTTCCAATGACACCTACACCATATCATCTGGGCAGCATTCTTTTAAACTCTATCTAACCCATCACTTCTGTTAGTCTTGGCGTTTTCTCAATGTCCACATAGAGGTAAAGTATATGACAGTTCTAAGTTCTAATCCTTTTATTCACACTCCCCATAGAAAATCCATGCAAAGCTTTGCCTTATATTATTGCCATGTATTACATTATTGCCTTAAAGTAGTACAAACTGGAAAGTATTTATTCCATCAGTTTGATAAGAAAACTTGCATTTTTTTAAGAGACAAGGTCTCACTTTGTCACTAAGACTGGAGTGCAGTGGTACAATCATGGCCCACTGCAGCCTCCAGCTCCTGGGCTCAAGCCTCAGCCTCCTAAAGCAGTGGGATTACAGGTGTGAGCCACCATGCCTGGCTGACTTCACTTTTTAAAAAATCAGAAACTACTTACAACCTGAAGTATACTGTTTTCACAAGAGACTGGCTTCATCATGTAACTATCATTGTAAATATCATTAACATTACCCAAAAGGATCCCAGTTAACTGCAAACTCGTCAGCAACATGAGCAATAGACCTCAGATGATGTATTAACTCTGTCACTCAGGAGCTGGTGATTTTGATCCAGTTATGTATTTAAATATGAACATTTTCATGGGTAAAGCAAATAGAGGATTTGTGACAGACACTAATAGTTAACACCCAATATCCACACTCTCCTTTCTTTTTTGCTAATAGAATCCCAGGTGGTGAATCGTAAGTCAACAGGACTACAGTGTTCACAATTTCCCAGCCTCCCTTGCAGTCTGAGTGGCCATGTGAACCAGTTATGTGTCATTGACCAGAACTGGTTCACATGGCCACTCAGACTGCAAGGAAGGCTGGGAAAACTGGTCATTTTCTGTGGGGTGGGTACTTCTGGGCAAACATTACATTCTTGATTAATAAGACAAAGGGACATAGGCAATTCTATCCCTCTTCTCTCCTTCTTCCTTGGACTTCAATGTGGTGCTTGAAGGTGCAGTGCCATTTTGCAACCACAAGAGGAACAGCCAACCCACTGAGTACAAAGAACAGAGGGAAAGGAGCCTGGATTTTGAGAGCATCATTGAGCCACTGTCCCAGGCCTATTTGTTAAAATACTTTTGGTATGGCATTATGTCCCTTGCAGCTGACAACACTAATAACTGATAGAGGGTTGTTGTGGAATTAAAGAAGACATTATGTAAAAGTCATTTGATAACGTATCTGACACAGCTTTCTCTGGCTCCAAAGACAGCCTCTTTCCATGACAACAGGCAGTTATGAGATTGCATTTATTCATAACACATTTTGCCCAACGGCACTAGATAAACCAAGTGTCACTCTATGTATTTTTCGCTTCATTGAATTAATGTAGTAGATAGCTTCATGTTGAAACAGAAAATTTTCCTTGACCCCTTCATGGGTAGGAACTGGAGTGCATGGACGCTAGAACTAGCCAGTGGCTTGGGTGCTGGCAGGGGTAGACTGCACTCACTGGAACCTATTGCGCTCAACCCCTCGTGGAAGGAAGCACACAGGTGAGCAGGTGCAGGATCCGGGGCAGTGCTTTTGGGTGCTGGCAGGAGGAAAACTCCATTCAGACTCCACAGCAGTGTCTAGGAGGAAGTACCTGTGACCCCCAAAGCCCCAGAAGGAGTGTTACAGTCAGTGCTCTTTTAGCTTTGCTGGCTTAAGTGTTAAGCCACTCAGTGGCTCTCTGCCTTTTCATGTGAGGCAGTTGCTCTCCACTAGTGAGGACAGAGGGTCAGCATGACAGCCTTTAGCATCCACACCCATGGCACCCAAGCTCTTGTCCAGCATCCAGAAAAAATCAGGTTGCATGAATGAATTGAAGAGTGGTGAATACAGAGGATTTTATTGCCGATGAAAGTGTCTCTCATCAGGAAAGGGAGCTAGAAAGGGGATGGAGCAGGAAGGTGATCTTTCCCCACCCAGGCTCCTCTCTGAAGTAATGTCATCAAGCCGTCCATCTGAAGTCAAGCTGCTTTTCCCTGATGTCCAGCTGCTTCTCCTCTTCTCTGCTCTCTGCCAGCTGAGCCTGGTGTTTTTAGGGGCCCAGGATGTGGGGTAGGGCAGGCCATGGGTAGTTTTGGAAAAGGCAAACATTCGAGGAGGAAAACAGGAATGCATGTTCTCACTTTGGGCTGTGGTTCCAGGCTTGAGGGTGGGGCCTTAGCCAGGGACCTGCCCTCTTATGCCCGAATTTCCCTGCTTCCTGTCCCTATCAATAAAATAAAAAAACACACTTTTTTGACATTACACAAATGGCTTCTCTAGAAAGGCATATGTAAGACACCCCAAACACAACAGTCCTGCTGACAAACCATTGATTGAAAATCAATCCTCATTGGTGGGGATGGTAGTAGGGAGATTTGGCCAAAGGATACAAAATTTAAGTTAGATAGGTAAAATAAATTGTAACAAAGTTAGATAGGTAAAATAAATTGTAACATAGTTGTACCTATGGTACAACACAAGTGACTATACTTAATAATGATGTATTGGATTCTTGAAAATTGATAAGAGATTTTAAGTGTTCCCACCATAAAAACAATGATAAGTATGTGAAGTAATGCATATGTTAATTAGCTTTGCCAGTCCACAATGTATGCCTATTTCAAAACATCATGTTGTACATGATGAATATATACAATTTTTGCCAATTAAAATTAATTACTTTTTTAAAAGAAAATTAATGCTCAGAGACAACATGTACTTGAGTGTCCATATGGCAATTCTTGCTCATTGTAGCTAATGGAGATAGAAAATTCTACTTTACACAGAGTGAGAATGAGAAAATCATAGAATCTTGATGTAAATTTGAATAAAAATATTTTTGGTGTCTTTGGCAAATATTAAGTCATGTGTGTGGTTTTATCTTCCTCTATATAGCAAAGCCCTGCTTTTTCTGGGACTATTAGAATTAAGTATGCTATATAAATGAACTTCCCACATGAAGAAAATTTGCCTTTTTTTAAAATAAAAAAGATATGGCTGGGCGCAGTGGCTCACGCCTATAATCCCAGCACTTTGAGACGCTGAGGCGGATGGATCACGAGATCAGGAGATCGAGACTAGCCTGGCTAGCACGGTGAAACCGTCCCTACTAAAAATACAAAAAATTAGCCGGGCGTGGTGGCACATGCCTGTAACTACTCAGGAGCCTGAGGCAGGAGAATGACGTGAACCCGGGAGGCAGAGCTTGCAGTCAGCCGAGATCGCACCACTGCACTCTATAGCCTGGGTGACAGAGCGAGATTCCACCTCAAAAAAAAAAAAAAAAATTAAAAAGATACATGAGTTAAGGAAATCTTTTCTTGTTGACTCCATTATTGGTATAAACATCCATTATTACACTGGATTGAAATACAGCCCTTTAAATAGCTTCATCCAATCTCCTCATATGACTGCTGTCTGTTCTTATATCTTCGGGCACAGTGTTAGACTCTAGTTACTCATCTACCCTGTGGCTACTTTCCTCCCCTCCCTGGCCATGGCTGACAGAGAAATCAGACAGTCAAAAATGTCAAACTTATAACAAACCTTGATGCTTTTGTGCAGGGAAAACAAAATGGTATACTCCTCAAAAGGCAAGAGAAAGCACACTTTTTAAAGCATTTCTTAAAATCAGAAAAAGTAAATGTTAGACGAATTCCTGATTTTGCTCTTTTAAATGCAAGGCAAATGGACAGAATGACAGAAGGGATAAAAATGGAATGATGAGGTAACAGACTCTTGCCAAGAGGGAGCTAGTGTAGTAAAGTTAGGAGGTAAGGGCAGTTATAATACCACAGGAATTTAAATACTAGATATAAGCAGTAATGAACAGAAAATTCAAAAATCTGAATCACATAGAAACAGGCAAATATTAAAGCTTCTCTGCAAATGCTGATGGAAAGTATAATGAAATTAAAACAATGAGAGAGAAAATAACAGATGTGGGCATAGCCAGCGTTTCCAATTGTAATAGTGAGAAACTTTTCCAAGCTGAAGTCAGATCTACAAACACAGACTGAAGAAGATGACCCCATTTTAGGCAAAATCATTGGAAAGAAACTCTCCCATAAACACAGCCAGGCAAAATTTCTGAAACAGAAAGATTTAGAACTAATCTTACTAGCTTCCAGACAAGAAAAGCACAAATGATTACAAACTACAAAACCATGCAGTCCAAAAATTACTTTGTTATTTTTATCTTTTACTCCACTTTGTTATTCCTAATTTTGTGAACCTGTATTTCCTCATCTCTTTCTTGGAAAACTAATGAGAAGTTTATCCATTTTGTTACTGTTGATCCCAAATGACTGGGTTTAAATTTAGCCTTTTGAAAGCTTTAACTCTTCTAATTAACTAAATATCTGCTTTTGTTTATATTAATTTTTTCTTCTGAATTCCTTTAGGTATATTTTGTTTTTCTAATGTCATAAGTTTAAAGTTTAGTTCATTTCTATTCATCCTTTAATAGGAAGTTTTCTCTAATTAAAGCTTAGGCTGTAGTCAACTTAAGCCAAGGTTTAACATAAGGCTGTTTGAAAATTTTTCATTTTCATGGTTTTCTGAATAACTTATAATTACACATTTTCTTTTTCCTTTGATTCAATACTGTTGGCTTAGGAGAGAGGTTTGTTTCAATTTACAAGTGGCTAGATTTATTTAATTGCTACTTTGGTTACACATTTCTAATTTTTTTGCATGAAGATAAAATTGTAGTATATATCTCTTATATGAGAAATTTACTGACTTTTCCTTGTGAATTAATATACAGTAATTTTTTTCAAACTTTCCCATGGGCTTTTTAAAAGAAGACATATTTTCTACTTAGAAAGCAGAGGGTTCAATATATTCAATACATTTATTAGACTAATATAGTTGAATATAGTTAGTCTAATACATATACTATATTGAATATATACATATTCTGAGACAGGGTCTCACTCTGTCATCCAAGCTGAATGCAGTGGCATGATCATGGCCCACTGCAGCCTCAAACTCAAGTGATCCTCCCACTTCAGCCTCCTAAATAGTCTAGCTAATTTTTTATTTTGTTTGTAGATAAGGAGTCTAGCTATGTTGCCCAGGCTGGTCTCAAACTCCTAGATGGAAGTGATCCTCTCGCTTCAGCCTCCCAAAGTGCTGGGATTACAGGCATGAGCCACCATACCCAGTTGAATATATTCTGATCTATATCTACCTTGCTGATCTCACCTGATAGTTCCAATGATTTTTGAGTTGGTTTTCTTACATGTTTAGATTGATCATAATTTCTTCAAATAATTACAGTTTTGTATCCTCCTTTACAGTCATAATACCACTTATTTCGTATTATTTCATTATGTTTTTCCTCATTTCAATGAAATGTTTCAATACTAAGTATGGTGCTAGTGGATGATATTCATTAGGAAACTTTTTCCTTATACTCCTCAAGCATTAAAAAAATTTAGTAGTGTTTTATGTTGAATTTCATCACCTGCCTTCATGACAGCTGTAGAGATAATTCCACAATCTGTTAATGACTGACTTTTTAATGTTAATGACTGAAGTTTAAACCATTCTTTCATTCCTAGGAAAGAACCACACTCGGTGAAGATGTAGTAACTTAAAAAGAAAAAAACACCCTGTGGAATTGCATTAATATTTATTAATATAATATTTAGTGTATTATAATTAATATATTAACTTATTGCCATATATTAATATATATTTAGAGTTTTAGCATTTGGTCCATGAGATTGGAGTATAATTTTACTTTTCTGTGCTATCTCTGATGTTTCAGTATCCATATTATACCAGTCTTCTGGAAAGCTTTCTATCTCTTTCTATGTTCCAGAAAAGCTAATATTACATAGGAAATACATGTCCTCTTGAATGCTTGTTAGAATTCACATAGAAAAATACATTGGCCTGGTGTCTTTCTAAGGAATAAACAGCTGGCTGCCTTTTCAAGTTTTTCTGCAGATACTGGTTTACTCAGTTTTTCTGTATTTTTTAGGAATTTGGATTTTATTTTAAAACTATTTATTGTACCTAATTATTCAATTCTGTTACAAATTTATACAAAGTAACTGCTCATAATTTATAATCCTTTTTATATCATGTCAATCTATAGAATTTGTCTGATATTTGTTTGTCTTTTTATTATTTGTGTCAGACTTGTCAAAAGTTGTTATACTGTATTGGTCTTCTCAAAGGAAGAGCTTTTTACTATACTGATGAAGCATACCGTGGTTTTGTGGCTGTGTCTCTATTGCATTTCTTTTATTCTTATCTTTATTTCCTTTGTGTTATTTTGTTGTCTTTTATACATTTTTAGTTGAATGTGTTCATTTATTTTTATTTTCAATTTTCTTTGTCTTTAAGGTCATAAAGTTTTCTCTTAATTTGCTTCAGCAAAATCCAACGAGTTTTGATATGCAGTTCTCTTGTATCTTTTGTTTCCAAGTAATTGGTAATTTTAGTTTGGATTCCTCGTCAACCCATAAAAAAGGATGTTTTTAAATTCCAAATGGATAGATTTGGTGTGATTTGAGTACTTTTTGGTAGTAAATGTATAATTTTATTGCACTAAGTTTGGAGAAAATAAACCACATGATTTCTACTTTTTAGGATTTATTGAGTTTTTTGTGTACTAATACCTCATCAAATTTGTAAGTGTTCCATGAGTATCTAAAATGAGCATGTATGATCTGTGGAAAATCAAGAAACCCTAAAGCCCTCTTCACTGGTCAGCCAGCTTGCAAATTCAGTCCAAGACGAGGTCAATGATCTCCTTGCCAATGGTGTAGTGGCCACCGGCATAGTTATTGGCATAGCTATTCCTTACTTGTGATGCAATGCTCAGGGTTCAAGAACTGGCAATAGGTGGCAGTGTGAACTCTGTCAATAGCCATGGGTTCCAGGTCTACAAACACTGCCCTGGGCACATGCCTGCCAGAACCCATCTCACTGAAGAAGGTGTTGAAGGATGCGTCTTCTCCCCCACTGGTCTTGTCACTGGCATCTGGATGGTGACAAGGATCTCCCACCAACAGACTACCAAGAAGTGCAGGGGAGATGCAATCCATGACTATATTTTAATAGTACAGGTTGAGTATCCCTTATCCAGAATGCTTGGGACCAGAACTGTTTTGGATTTCAGATTTCTTTTGGATTTTGAAATAGTTTCATATACGTAATAAGATATCTTGGGGATGGCACCCAATTCTAAACATGAAATTCACTTATGTTTCATATACATCTTTTAAACATAGGCCAAATATAATTTTTTACAATATTATAAATAATTATGTGAATAAAACAAAGTTTTGACTGTGTTTTGACTGTGATCGTTCACATGACATCAGGTGTGGAATTTTCCATTGTGGCATCATGTCAATGTACAAAAAGTTTCAGGGTGCTCAACCTGTATGAAATGCAAGACTCTTTTATCCAGATTAATATCTTTGGCCCTAAATTCTATTTTTCTAATATTAATATTGCTATATAATCTTTCCTTTAGTTCACACTTGCATGATCCACGTTTTACCATCCATTTATTTTCCATCCTTCCGCATGATTTTATGTATCCCCTTATAAAAAGCATTTAGCTATTGTTTTTTAAACATATCTCAGAGTCTACATGCTTATGAAGACATTTAACTCATATACAGTTATTGTAATTTGGGGTATTTAGATTTTTCTGCTATTTTATTTTGTTTTCCTTTTATCACACTTTTTGTCTGGTTTCTTGTTTTTTTAATCCTGTATTTTGTTGAAATGATCATATTTTCTGTATTTCATTTTATTTTTTTCTTGTGGACTGGAAATAATAACTAATTTCATTCTTCATTTTGTTTGTTTTTGATATGGAGTCTCGCTCCATCACCCAGGCTGGAATGCAGTGGCACGATCTTGGCTCACTGCAACCTCCACCTCCTGGGTTCAAGAAATTTTCTTGCCTCAGCCTCCCAAGTAGCTGGGATTTCAAGTGCCTGCCACCACGCCTGGCTAATTTTTTTGTATTTTTAATAGAGATGGAGTTTCACCATGTTGGCCAGGCTGGTCTCAAACCCCTGACCTCAAGTGATCCCCACGCCTCAGCCTCCCAAAGTGCTGGGATTAAGGGCATGAGCCACCATGCCTGGCCTCTTATTTCATTCTTCTAACACACATATTTAATAAAATTTAACAACTTTATAATTAAATAAATTAAACAAATTTCTTCTCTGTGTCTAGGGTAATAAGTATCTATATCCTTGACACAAACAAATAAAAGAAACAGAGCCTTGACAAATCTTCACAGAATTTTAGAAGGTTCAAAATATGGTATACTGCCATCTAATTTAAAAAGTGTAAGTGACATACATGCATATAGATGCTAATTTGCTTATATACACATAAAATATCTCTAAAAGGAGACCCAAGAATTAATGACATTGGCTTCCTCTGAGGAGAAACCTACTGATTGGGGAAAGTGGGTGAGAAAGATTTATAAATACTCCTTTATACATTTTGATTTTTGAACTATGCGACTTATTACCTGGTCCATTTTTTTCTAAATTTAAAATTGAACTTAACTCCAAGTTTTACTAGTTTCTTTGTTCATCCCTCTTTCTCACATCTCGTGTTTTCCTCTGTTAGATTCTTATTTTTGTTGTTGTTATTATTGCTTTGCTAGGTGTACTCTGGATTAATTATTTCAGAGTCTTGGGTAATAATCTTGTTGTACTTGAACAGGTATTTTTATTTTACTCTCATAGTTGAAACACAGCCAGTGTAGGTGAGTTCAGATTTCTAAATTAAAATTCGTTTTTCTCAGGCCTTAATAGTGTCTCTGTCTTCTGATACAAAGTATTACTAGCAGAAACTCTGACACCAATTCTATCGTCATAAACAAAGGAGGATAATTTGCTTTTTGTATCATGAGTGTTTTCTGGATATTTCTCCTAATTCTTAACATTCTTAAATTTTAACACAATGTATCAGGGTATGTATATGTTTGTGTTTTCATTCCAACTGATACTCTCTGGACTCTTTTCATCTTAAGATTTGTGTATTTCTCCAGGTCTGCGAGGTTTTCTCCAATTGTTTGATTACTGTATTAGTCCATTCTCACACTGCTATAAAGAACCGCCCGAGACTGGACAATTTATAAAGAAAAGAGGTTTAACTGACTCACAGCTCTGCATGGCTGAGGAGGTCTCAGGAAACTTACAAGCATGGCAGAAGAAGAAGCAGGCATGTCATACGTTGGGGCAGGCAAGAGAGAACAGTGAGCAAAGGAGGAATTTGTCAAACACTTATAAAACCATCAGATCTCATGAGAACTCGCTCACTATCATGAGACCAGCATGGGGGAACCACCCCCATGATCTAATCACCTCCCACCAGATTCCTCCTTCGACACCTGGGGATTACAATTCAAGATGAGATTTGGGAGGATACACAAAGCCTAACCAAATCAATTATAGTCTTCCTTCCATTCCCTTGTCTCATCTTTCTACTCATAGATATTATCTTAGAATTTTCTCTATCTTCCCCCACACTTCCCATTTCTAAGCCTTTTACACTGTGCTGAATTTTCCAATTCACCAACATGGCCTATACCTGTTTCCACTCTGCTTATCAGTCAATCTATGATTTCATGATCATATTTTTAGTGTACAAAATATCTAATTGTTACTTTCCCATAATGTAATAGTTTCCTTAACATTACGTAAGGATAGTAATTTGCTATACTTTAAAATATTCTTCTGTTCCCTTTGGTAGCTCTGTTTCTCTGGGCGTTAACTCTTCTGTTGTGTTTGGTCCTTCCCTTCCAGGGTGAGTATTGTGTCTTGGTTGTCTTCTTCTCTTTGTACTTAAGCATCCGTTTGTTTGACAAAACTGTTTACTATAGCTTGTGGAGGTCGTGGAGAAGTGGGAGGATTATGGTCTGGTAGAATATGCTGGTAATATATCGTCTAGATTGGGGGCTTCCCATCTCTCCTAGAGGTCTCTGGCTACCTGGAGCATGAATTATTCTCTGGTCCTTGTGTTCCACTTACCCACCACCTACCTAGGAGAGAATACAATTGTCATGCGCTGCTCAGCTCCAACAGGGCCACATGCCAATTTCTCTCCTCTCACCTCCTTTTTAATTGCTGATTCAGTACTTGGGACTTCTCAGAATGGCTTCCACCACAGAATTCCTCCTGAATATATTCTGGGCTAGTTTCCTATAATCCTATTTATCCATGTATATAAACTGCCTACTTTTTAACCATTAGGAATTTCCCAGAGTTTTTAGTTTGTTGGTACAACTTTGTCTTCTTTTCCAGGGCTATCACAGAGATATTGTTCTTTATACAACTTTGAGGTCGTTTCATGAGATCTGCCATATGCGATGAAGTAGATGCAAAATTATAAGCTGTCATCTTGATCCACAGTCTGTGTCTTGTCTTAAATTCTTAAAAATGCCTAATATTTTATTTTCTTTGACATGAGGTCTAATTTTTAAATAATAATTATTTAATCATCCAATATTCTATACTCCATGCTGTAGTTAATATTGGAAAGGGACCAAAGGCCAGAATTAACAGAAAAATCCAGTGTAATCCCACCAAGATTGCTGAGGAATAGAAGAACTACTTTCCCCTCTTTATGAACACTAGCTTATTACACAGGATGGTATGTTGGATGAACCTGAGGAAAATTTGTACTTATGTTGCTAATTGGTATCTTGGCAACACTGAGTATATTAAGTTTAGTCAACTTCTTTTTTTTCCTCCTGTCCTTAGAATGGTTACTGCAAACAGGATTATTTCTCCCTTGTTTTCACTGCAGGCTTATCTTTCCCAAATCTCTTCTGTCACATAATTAGATTCAAGTAGCAGAGACTGGGGCATTTTCAAACTTTATTGGTAGCCTATCTCTAGCCAAAAACTCCTTAAAATTTTATTTTACATGTGTTAAATGTGGGGCTGCCTCTTTTATCACCAGCAGTTAATGGATATCCAAACCCAATTTACTGTACTAAGTGTTTGATCCTGATGGTAGGTGACTTGACAAAAATTGCTCAGTGACAAAAACAAAAACCAAAACAAACAAAAAAAAAACCTTGAAGTTAGTGAGATTACCAAAACAAGCAAAAAAAAAGTATGCTTAAGTGTATTAAAAATCACCCACTGATCCCCAAAGATGACCTTATGAATACTTAAAAGGAAATTCTTCATGAAAGAAGCTTCTGGAAAATAATTATTCAGGCTATGAATCTGGTAAGAAGATTAAAGAGACACAATCTTGAAATATTTCCTTTTCAAAATCAAGTACCCCATCTTTGTGGGCCAAGGCTACTTTCTTTCTGAAATCAGTAACTTTTTCCTTGTTAAAATAAGAAACAGTTGTATTGCTCCTGAGACACACTGTTAGTTTATTACCTTATGAACCTGTGACTTATGCAACTGATTGTGTTTCTCTCTCCCAGTTGGCTGCTAGAAAGCTCAGATCAAATCTGTGCCCCTGTAGTAAGTATGGAGAGCTCTGTGGTGTGAATTTTTATTTTAGTCTTATTCCTGGCTTTATCAGATACCTTTATTCTTCTCTTTGTCATCTACTTCTGGTTTATTTTATTCCTGGTTAAATTTTCTTTCTTCTGATAGACTGCTTTGTTTAATATTAGTTATAATTTTTAAAAATAAATACTTTTATTCTATAAGATTTGTATACTGAGGCTGCCTGATAGAGTTTTACTATCCATTAGATGAACTACTATAACTACAGGTGGCACTCAGACAATAGTATCTGAAAACTAGTATTGGAGGATCAGGTTCCCTACTTTCTGCTGGTGTTCAAAGAGAGGCTGGATGATCATCTCAAGATGCCATTTCAAACATGAGAACCCAGCCCTTCCCACTAGCAGAGGAGAATCCAGAGAATATATGCTTCCACCATGTGCAAAAATCATTCCCAAGTTGAGAGTGACCCCTGGGGGCAGTCTGGGCATAACGTCCTCTGGGGTCTAAAAGGAAATTAATTCTCCTTAAGCTCCACAACAGTTTATGGTTTGGAGAGAAATGTTCTAATTCCTTTGTGCCTTGAAGACTATTTGCTGAGCATCACCCCTCCCAGAAATGGCTACACCCACGCCTGAACTGGCAGGTGTGAGTGAGCAGGGCAGCTCATCATAAAGCAGGCACACAAGTGCTGGGATGCTGAATAGCTACAGCTATTTGGTCAAGGAACTCCTACATGAACATCTGCAAACACGGGGAACCTGCACTTCCAACCCTGGCTTTCCCAGCTGTGTCCTGGTAATGCCAATACCAACACAGTGACAACTCGTGGATGAAAATTTAAAACAAAACAGTTAACATGTTTTTGTTTTAGATCATGATTCTTGCCAGTTTCATTAACTATGGAAATAATGTCTACAAATCCAGATTCACATAATAGGTAACTCAATAAAATCCTTACAACTTTTGTGTTCACTCTGGTTCTGAAGGCTCAAGAAGAGGGATTTTTTAAATTGCAAAATATGAAATGTTAAAGACTTTTCCCCTTTAAAAAACCCATAAAAATATATCATAAATTATTGCCATAAAAATTACTATCTGGACTTAATGCCATCATGAGTTCATAGTCTATATTTTACAGCTAAAATGTTTCAAGCTGCAAAGCATCATTATAAAACACAAAAAATAACTTTTGTCTCAGAGACTCACTATTCCATTTATGCTGAGAGACTCACCACGCTTCCTTCCTGTCTGAATACCAATCTTTAATTAAATGTCCTCCTGCATTGTCTATTCCTTATATGCCATTCCAGATGTCTATCCAGTGGGGAGGGGTCCCGAGGCCATTTTGTGGTTGATGTCCAAGTCACTTCCATGCTTTTACTGGGCACTAAGCCAAATAAATTATCTAAGGCATTCAAAGTAGATGTCAATTTTAATAATTTTTTATTCATATGAAATTCAGGATCGTGCCCCCTATTTTATGAAACATGAATGCTGTCAACAAACTAGAAGAGATTTTTTAATAAAGTCATTTACCTGTAAATTTAATCAACACCATTTTCTTCAGACAATGAGATAGCTTCCATCAGACAAAGATTAGCAAGTACGGTGCAATCATTTGAAAGATTTGCACTAAAATGCAGCATATTACAGAGGGAGTTGTTTTCCAAACCTCTAGACCCACAAACTTTCTCTGGTGAGTTAAAATGACACTAAATTCCACCCATGTAATGCGCACAGCCCACAAAAATGCCAAAGGACAATTAACTTAGCACCAGCCCCAGAATTCCAATCACATTGAGAAGGTGTGACTCACAGTCTCTACCCGACATGGTCAGTACCTAATTTGTAGACACCCATGACTAAATCTGTCACCCCCAGGAAGAGAACCTTCCTTTCCACTTCTACAGTCTCTGTCAACACCTCTACGATAGTATCACATTAGTATTAGTTTTGTCCATTCATTTCCCCTGCTGGGCTCTGGCCTAGTTGAAAACAGAAACTGTCTTGTTCCTCACTTTATTGCAGAGGGTTGGTGTATAGTAGGTGTTCAACTTGTATTGATTGAATGGATGATTCAGTTCATTTTTGTTTAGGAGGGTTTAAGGAGATATTTTACATTACATTTTCCATTTCACTCTTGTGATTACACCCAGACGGTAAATTTAATGAAACGCAGAAAATGGAAATGATGTGGCAGGTTGTAATAAATACCAGCTCAGGAATTCCTTACAAGTGTGTTTCCCCAATACAATGCAGTATTGTGCTCTTTCCAACAGCCATAATTTACCCAGTCCATTCTGACAGATTCTAATGAACCAAATGTCATTTATGACAATATCCATTACCTGTGCTCACTGTAGTCTGACAGGAATCACATTCGGAGTGACACCATATCCTAAGCTGGTGGTTTCTAAAGAAACATACCCCTTTAACACAAAAAAAGATAAACAGTTATGTGTGACTTTCTGATGAAAATTCAACCCTGTGTATGAGGTTGAAAGATAATCTAGCATAAATGAGGCAAACTCAATAAATTCCATTTCCATGAAATGTTAACAGAATAAAAATAATGGTTTTATGGAATGCAATCAGCTAGTTAAGACAGAGCTGAATACTGTTTATACAGTTTCTAATAGAGTTCTAGAGTATTTCTTGTAATCCAAATTCATTAATAAATGTGAAAGCAATAGCCCTGGTATATATTATTGCCCATCATTATTCGACCAGAATTGAATTTTCTGGGAAAATCAAAATTTTAAGAAATACCATTCATTCCAAGCTGTTCCTTTAAATCTCACTTTTACTCATGTATGTTTTAAACTGACAAAGGAAGCATCTGTTAGGCCAATAAAATATACAGGGTTGACTCACTTATCTGACAGAATGAGGACACTTAGTTATTTTCTAGGTAATAAAGGATGCCCTTCAGTTGTATTATTTTTAGCTTAACTCTTTTTAAATGGAAAATACACATTACAGTCTGGAAATAAGGTACCTAGAAAATAATGTAAACCCTTCTGAGTACTCAGAATCATTTTCTGGAACACAAATTACTATCAAAACCATGGGTTTGTTGTGATTCTCTTTTAGTAAAAGCTGTACATATGTAAGAGGTACAACATGTTTTGATATACATATACATAGTGAAATGATTACTATAGTCAAGCAAATTAACATATCCATCTCCTCACATGGTGACTTTTGTGTATGTGTGGTGAAATTTACTCTCATAGCAAATTTCCAGTATATAATACTGCATTATTAACTATAATCATTTATAACTGCAACTTGTACCCTTTAACCAAAATCTCCTCTCCATTCCAGGCCCTGGTAACCATAGTTCTACTCTCTGTTGCTATATAACCTTTAGATTTCACGTATAAGTGAGATCATGCAGTATTTTTATTTCTGTGTCTGGCTTATTCCACTTAGCATAATGTCCTCCAGGTCCATTCATGTTGTTGCAAATGGCAGGATTTCCTTCCTTTTTAAGGCTGAATAATATAATATTATAATGTAATAATTCATAAATAATATAGTTATATATATGTATGTAAATGTGTATGTATATCACATTTTCTTTATCCATTCATCTATCAATGGACACTTAAGTTATTGCCATATCTTGGCTATTGAGTATAACACTGCAATGAACAGGGTGCAGATATCTCTTCAAGACAATGATTTTATTTCCTTTGGATATGTACCTAGAATCATGAGTGCTAGATTATAAAGTAATTCTATTTTTAAACTTTTGAAGAACCTCCATACTGTTTTCTAAAATAGCTACACTAATTTACATTCCCACCAACAGCATATAAGAGTTCCTTTTCTTCACACTCTCACCAACACTTATTATCTCTTGTCTATTTGATAACAGACATGCTAACAGATATGAGATGTTTTGTCATTGTGGTTTTTATTTGCATTTTCCTGATGATTAGTGATTCTGAGCACCTTTTTATATACCTGTTGGCCACTTGTATGTCTTCTTTCGAGAAATGTCATTTGCCCATTTTTTAATCCAGTTAGTTGGAAGCATCACACTTTCTACTATACTTCCTGATTTCAAATTATCTTACAAAGATAATCAAAACAGTATGGTACTGGCATAAAAACAAACACACAAACCAATGGAACCAAAGAGTGAGTCCATAAATAAACCCATACATATATGGCCAACTAATTTTCAAAAAGGGGGCCAAGAATACACAATGAGGAAAGGGTAGTCTCTTCAATAAATGGTGTTTGGAAAACTGAAAAGCCACATTTCAAAGAATGAAATTGAACCCTCATCTTACACCATACCCAAAAATCAACTCAAAATGCCTTAAAGACTTAAGTGTAAGACCTAAAGCCACTGTAAAACTCTTAGAAGAAAACAGAGGGGAAAGCTTTTTGGTACTAGCATTGGCAAGAATTTTTCAAATATGACACCAAAACCTCAGGCAACAAAAGTGAAAATAAACAAGTGAGACTGCATTAAACTAAAAAGCTTCTGCATGACAAAGACAACAATCAACAGAATGAAAAGGCAACCTACATATTAGGAGAAAATATTTGCAAACCATATATCTGAGAAAGGATTAATATCCAAAATATATAAGAAATTCACACAAATCAACAGCAAAAAAAAAATTGTTGTGATTCTAAATGCTCCTAACCATTATACTTTTTGGGTGCTTGAGGTTGGTTTTGCTTTGTTATGAAACTGCTATGGCTTCTTTTACCCTATTCTCCATTCCATCATCTGACCTCCCTTTTTCACCTCTTTCCACTCAGAGCAACCTGAGCACCACTCCAAGGAGGATCCTCTAGCTTTAACCGTTACTGGTTCACCATCCCAGGTTTGGAATTTTGTTTCAGATTCAGCCCTGCAGAGTTTATTCCTATAGTTCCTCCAACTGTAAAATCCATTGGTTTGGTATACCCTAGAAGGCCAGTGCTCCTGGCCTCATCCACTAGCACCTTCTCTGGGCAATCAATATTCATGAGTGATCCAGTATCTTCTATAATGTTTCATGTTTCTTCTTAAGCATCAGGTTTTTAACTTCAGTTTTTAGATGTTATCCATCTAAAAATGAAAATGAGGACCTCCAGGTCAGATAGCACTCCACTTTGTTGCCTGTTCTCTGACAATTCTGTCCCTGAATCATCACCCTGAGTGGTCTTTTTGAAACTGAGATCCACAGAGGTATAGTTTTTACACCCAGTGATTTTCCCAAGGTGGTACTTCTACAAGTCTGATAGAGCCACAGGGTTATTGGGTTTGGGGTGCCCAATAAAGCAAATATGGCTGCAGTGACCAGAGACTTACATCACAATACCCAAGTCCCATCAAATACTTAGAAAGCTGTCCCAATAAGGATGGGTACACACAAGCCCAGACTGAGAAGACTACAATAAATATCCAACTCTTCAATGCCCAGATACTGACAAACATCCACAAGCATCAAGACCATCCAGGAAATCATGACCTTACCAAACAAACTAAATAAGGCACCAGTGACCAATTCTGGAGTGACAGAGATATGTGACCTTTCAGACAGAGAATTCAAAATAGCTGTTTTGAGGAAACTCAATGAAATCCAAAATAACACAGAGAAGGAATTCAGAATTCTATCAGACAAAACTAACAAAGAGATTGACATAATTTAAAAGAATGAAGCAGAAGTTCTGGAGCTGAAAAATGCAATTGACAAATAGAAGAATGCATCAGAATCTCTTAACAGCAGAACTGATCAAGCAGAGGAAAGAATTAGTGAGCTTGAAGACAGGCTATTTGAAAATACACAGTCAGAGGAGACAAAAGAAAAAAAATTAAAAATAACGACGTATGCCTATAGGTTCAAAAAATAGCCTCAACAGGGGATATCTAAGAGTTATTGGTATTAAAGAGTAGGTAGAGAGAAAGATTGTGGTAGAAAGTTTACTCAAAAGGATAATAACAGAGAATTTCCCAAACCTACAGAAAAAATATCAGTATTCAAGTACAAGAAGCTTGTAGAACACCAAGCAGATTTAACCCAAAGAAGCCTACCACAAAGCATTTAATAATCAAACTCCCAAAGGTTAAGAATAAAGAAAGGATCCTAAAAGCTGCAAGAGAAAGAAACAACATACAATGGAGCCCCAATACATCTGGCAGTAGACTCCTCAGTGGAAAATTTACAGGCCAGGAGAGAGTAACACGACATATGTAAACTGCTGAAGGAGAAAAAAAAAAAAAAACCCTTTATCCTAGAATAGTATATCCAGCAAAAATACCCTTTAAACATGAAGGAGAAATAAGGACTTTCCGAGACAAACAAAAACAGAGAGATTTCATCAACACCAGACTTGTCCTACAAGAAACGCTAAAGGGCATTCTTTAACCTGAAAGAAAAAGACTTTAATGAGCAATAAAAAATCATCTGAGGTACAAAACTCATCAGTAATAGTAGCTACACAGAAAAACAGAGAATATTATACCACTGTAATTGTGGGTGCATAAACTACTCAAATCTTGAGTAGACAGATTAAAAGATGAACCTATCAAAAATAATAACTAGAACTTTTCAGGACATACACAGTATAATAAGATATAAATGGAAACAAAAAGTTTAAAAGCAGGAGGGTGTAGATTAAGTGTAGAATTTATATTAGTTTTCTCTTTGCTTGTTAGTTTGTTTATACAATCAGTGTTAAGTTGTCATCAGTTTAAAATAATGAGTTACCAGATAGTATTTGTAAGCCTCATGATAACCTCAAATCAAAAAACATACAACAGATATATAAAAATTAAAAACAAGAAATTATAACATATCACCAGAGAAAATCACCCTCACTAAAAAGAAAATAGGAAGGGGGTGGGGAATGAGGAGAAGACCAGAAAATAAATAACAAAATGGCAAAAGTCCAAACTTATAAATAATAACATTGAATGTAAATGGACTAAACACTCCAATCAAAAGACATAGAGTGGCTAAATGAATAAAAAAATAAGACTCAATGATGTGTTGCCTACAAAAACACACTTCACCTATAAAGACACACATAGACTGAAAAAAAGGGATGAAAAAAGATATTCCATGTCAATGGAAACCAAGAAAGAGCAGCGGTAGCTGTACTTAAACAAAATATATTTCAAGACAAAACCTATAAAAAAGACACAAAGAAGGTCATCATATAATGATAAAGAGGTCAAAACACCAAGAGGATATAACAATTATAAATATGTATACACCCAACACTGGATCACACAGATAAATAAAGCAAATAGTATTACAGCTAAAGACAGACATAGGTTCCAATACAATAATAGTTGGAGACTTCAGCACCCCACTTCCAGCATTGGATGATCATCCAGAAGAAAATAAGCGAAGAAACACTGGACCTAATCTGTACTACAGATGAAACGAACCTAATAGATATTTATAGAACATTTCATCCAATGGCTGCAGAATACACATTCTTCTCCTCAGCAAATGGCTCGTTCTCAAGGATAGACCACATGTTAGGCCAAAAACAAGTCTTCAAAAAAAATTTAAATTGAAATCATATCAAATACCTTCTCTGACTACAATGGAATAGAACTAGAAATCAATAACAAGAGGAATTTTGGAAACTATGCAAACACATGGAAATTAAACAATATGCTTCTGAATGACCAGTGGGCCTTAATTAAGAAATTAAGAAGGAAATTAAGAAGAAGAAATTAAGGAGGAAATTAAAAATGAAAATGGAAACACAACATACCAAAACTGATGTAATACAGCGAAAGTAGTACTAATAAATTTATAGCAATAAACACCAAAACAAAAAAGTGGAAAGCTCTAAATAAACAACCTAATGATGCATCTTAAAGAACTAGAAAAGCAAGAGAAAACAAACCCAAAATTAGCAGAAGAAATGAAATAATAAACATTAGAGCACAAATAAATGAAATTAACACAAAAAATACAAAAAAAAAATCAATGAAACAAAAAGTTGATTTTTGAAAAGATAAACAAAATCAACAAACCCTTAGCCAGACAAAGAAAAAAAAAGACTCAAACAAAATCAGAGATGAATAAGGAGACATTATAAGAGACACCAAAGAAATTTGAAAGATAATTAGTGGCTGTTACCAGCAACTATATGCCAATACATTGAAAAACCTAGAAAAAAATGGATAAATTCCTAGACACATACAACCTATCAAGACTGAACCAAGAATAAATTCAAGACCTGAACAGACCAATAACAAGTAATGTGATTGAAGCCACAATTAAAAGGCTCCTAAGAAAAGCCCAAGATCCAATGACTTCACTACTGAATTCTCCCAAACATTTAAACAAGAACTAATACTAATCCTACTCAAACTATTCTGAAAAATCAAGGAGAGAATACTTCCAGACTCATTCTCTGAGGTCAGTATTACCCTGATAGTAAAACCAAAGGCACATCAAAAAAAAGAAAACTACAGGCCAATATCCCTGATTAACACTGATGCAAAAATCTTCAACAAAATACCAGCAAACTGAAATCAACAATAAATTAGAAAGATCATTCATCATGACCTAGTGGGATTTATCCCAGGGATGCAAGGATGGTTTAACATGCAAATCAATGTGATACATCATATCAACAGAATGAAGGACAAAAACCATATGATCATTTCAATTGATGCTGGAAAAGCATTTAATAAAATTCAATATCCCTTCATGATAAAAATAAAACTTAAAAAATGAGATATAGGAGGAACATACATCAACATAATGAAAGCCATATAAAACAGACCCACAGCTAGTATCATACTGCATGACAAAAAATTGCAAGCCTTTCCTCTAAGATCAACAACAAGACAAGGATGCTCAATTTCACCACCGTTATTCAACATAGTACTGGAATTCCTAGCTAGAGCAATCAGACAGAGAAATAAATAAAGGGCATCCAAATTGGAAAGGAAGAAGTAAAATTATCCATGTTTTCAGATGACATGATCTTATATTTGGAAAAATCTAAAGACACCACAAAAAAAACTATTAGAACTGACAAATCCAGTAAAGTTGCAGGACATAAAGTCAGCATACAAAAATCAGTAACATTTCCATATGCCAATAGCAAACTGTCTGAAAAAGAAATCAAGAAAGCAGTCCCATTCACAATACCTACAAATAAAATAAAATACCTGGAAATAAACTTAACCAAAGAAATGAAATATTTCTACAATGAAAACTATGAAACATTGATGCAAGAAATTGAAGAGGACACGCCAAAAAAATGAAAAGATATTCCATATTCATGGGTCGGAAGAATCATTATCATTAAAATGTCCATAATACCAAAAGTCATGTACAGATTAAATGCAATCCATATCAAAATATCAATGACATTCTTCACAGAAAGAGAAAAAATAATACTAAAATTTATATGGAACCACAAAAGAAACAGACTAGCCAAAGCTTTCCTGACCAAAAATAAGAAAACTGAAGGAATCACATTACCTGACTTCAAATTATACTACAGAGCTGTAGTAACCAAAACATCATGGTACTGCCATAAAAAACAGACATATAGACCAATGGAATAGAGAACCCAGATATAAATGCATACATCTACAGTGAACTCATTTTCAACAAAGGTGCCAATAACATACACTGGGGAAAGGAGAGTCTCTTCAATAAATGATGCTGGGAATACTGGATGTCCATATGCAGAAGAATAAAACTAGACACTCATCTCTTGTCATACACAAAAATCAAATCAAAATGGATTAAATTTTTAAGTCTAAGGCCTCAAACTATGAAACTACTAAAAGAAAACATTGGGGAAATTCTCCCAGATATTGGACTGGGCAAAGATTTCTTGAGTAATACCCCACAAGTGCAGGTAACCAAAGCAAAAGAAGACAAGTGGGATCACATAAAGTTAAAAAGCCTGTGGTCCCACCTACTGGAGAGGCTGAGATGAGAGGATTGCTTGAGTCCAAACAGGCATATGAAAAGGTACTCAGGATTATTGATCTTCAGAGAAATGTAAATCAAAACTACAGTGAGATAACATCTCACTCCAGTTAAGATGACTTTTATCCAAAGGACAAGCAATAATGAATGATGGGAAGAATGTGGAGAAAGGGGAACCCTCATACACTGTTGGTGGGAATGTAAATTAGCACAACCACTATGGAGAACAGTATGGAGGTTCCTCAAAAAACTAAAAATAGAACTATCATATGTTCTAGCAATCCCACTGCTAGATATATACCCAAAAGAAAGGAAATCAGTATATCGAAGAGATATCTGCCCTCCCATGTTTTTTACGGCACTATTCACAATCGCTAAGAATTGGAAGCAACGTAAGGGTCCATGAACAGATGAATGCATAAGAAAAAATGTGATGCATATACACGATGGAGTACTCTTCAGCCATAAAAAAAGAATGAGATTCTGTAATTTGCAATGACATTGATGAAACTGGAGGTCATTATGTTAAGTGAAATAAACCAGGTACAGAAAGACAAACTTCATATGTTCTCAGTTATTTGTGGAAGCTAAAGAAAATTAAAACAACTGAACTCATGGGGATACACAGTAGAATGGTGCTTACCAATGGCTAGGAAGGATAGTGGCGGTGGGGGAAGTGGGGGTGGCTAATGAGTACAAAAATATAGTTAGATAAAATGAACAAGATCTAGTATCTGGTAGCACTACAGGGTGACTAGAGTCAACAATAATATACTATACATTTTAAAATAACTAAGAGTATAATTTGATTGAACACAAAGAAAGGATAAATGCCTGACGTGATGGATACCCTATTTACCCTGATGTGATTATTGTGCATTGCATGCCTGATTCAAAATATCTCACATATTCCATAAATATATACACCTACTAGGTACCCACAAATGTTAAAAATAAATGAATATGCCAGGCATGGTGGCTCACACCTGTAACCCCAGCACTTTGGGAGGCCGAGGCAGGCAGATCAAGACGTCAGGAGATCAAGACCATCCTGGGCAACATGGTGAAACTCCATCTCTACTAAAAATACAAAAATTAGCTGGGTGTGGTGGCATGTGCCTGTAATCCCAGCTACTCGGGAGGCTGAGGTGGGAGAATCACTTGAACCCAAGAGATGGAGATTGCAGTGAGCTGAGACTGCACCACTGCACTCCAGCGTGGCGACAGAGTGAGACTCTGTCTCAAAAAATAAAAATAAAAATAAATAAATGAATAAATAAAATTTAAAAATTAAAAAAAAACAAGAAGGGAAATCAGAACCAGGAATAGAAAAAAGTGGACACTATTAAACAAGTGTTGAGCCTCGGATGTCCATTCCCCTAATCCTTTCTTTGTATTAAAATTGCCGCCAACCTTCAAAATATCTTAATTGTTAATTAAGTATTGTTAATCCTTTCCCAAGTGCTTCTTCATCACTATATAGAAAGAAAATTTTAATCATATTTTAATGATCAAAGTATTATATGCTCATTTGTAGTAATCCTGGAGAATACATTTAAAAGAAAATTTAAAACACTCCTAATTCCACAACCCAGTGATAACCACTGTTATCATTTTTGCTTTTTCATGAGGTTTTTCTTTCTGTTCACATATAAATAAAATTGTAGATTTGCTATGTGATTCTGTGACCTGATCTTTTAACTTAAGGATATCAAGTTAGCATTTCCTGTTATTTCAAATGTATAAGCATAATAAAAATTAGTAATAGTCCATCTCAGAAATCCCATAATTTACTTAGCCATTCCCTTATGGTTTAACATTTAGATTGTTTCTGGTTGTCAAGTATTATAAATAATATCAATGTATTTTTGCAGGAAGCATTCTTTTTACTTCAAATATTCCCTTGAGAAATTCCCTGAAACAGTATTTGCTGAGTCAAAAACTAAAGATATTTCTGAGGTTCTTAATATGAAGGGGTGGCCTACCCCTCCACACCTGTGGGCGTTTCTCGTTAGGTGGAACCAGAGACTTGAGAAAAGAAATGAGACACAGAGACAAAGTATAGAGAAAGAAAAAGTGGGCCCAAGGGACCGGCGCTCAGCATACAGAGGACCTATGCCAGCACCGGTCTCTGAGTTCCCTTAGTATTTATTGATAATTATCTTTACCATCTTAAAGAAAAGGAAGTGGCAGGATAATAGGATCATTGTAGGGAGAAAGTCAGCAGTAAGACATATGAATAAAGATCTGTGTCATGAATAAGTTTAAGGAAAAGTGCTGTGCCTTGATATGCATATGTAAACATCTCCATAAACCTTTTTAGTGCATAAAGAGCAGCATTGGGCTAGGAAGTTCCGCCTTTCGCCCTAAGGCGGCTTTCTCCTTTCTCAGTAAACAGAACATACAATCAGGTTTTATACCGAGATGTTCCATTGCCCAGGGACGGGCAGGAGACAGATGCTTTTCTCTATCTCAACTGCCAACAACCGCCAAGAGGCCTTCTTTCCTCTTGTACTTGTCCTCCTCAGCACAGACCCTTCACAGGTGTCAGGCTGGGGGACAATCAGGTCTTTCCCTTCCCACGAGGCCATATTTCAGACTATCACATGGGGAGAAACCTTGGACAATACCTAGCTTTCCTAGGCAGAGGTCCCTGCGACCTTTGGCAGTGTACGTGTTCCTGGGTACTTGAGATTAAGAGAATGTTGATGACTTTTAACCAGCAAGCTGCCTTCAGGCACTTGTTTAACAAAGCACATCCGGCACAGCCCAAAATCCTTTAAACCTTGAGTCACCACAGCACATGTCTCTTTCAAGGACAAGGTTGGGGGTAGGGTCACAGATTAACAGCATCTCAAATACAGAACAAAATGGAGTCTCTTATGTCTATTTCTTTGTATATAGACACAGTAACAGTCTGATCTTTCTTTCTTTTCCCCACATTAATACATGTTGCAAAACTGCTTATCAAAAGCACTGCACTTAGCAGTATTCAACAGCACAATATAAACTTGATCTCTGCCCATCACCATCACTAGCACTGCGTTTGCAAACTTCTTTTTTTGAAAGTAATTGCTGGAGGTGGGGGAATGCTATTTAGTCATTGCTTGAGTTTATATTTCATTGATTAGAAATAAAGTTGAATCTGTCCATATGATTATTAACCAGTCACTTGCTTTTCTATTAGAACAATAAAGTATTTTCCTTTACCTATTCATCTATCTCCTTTTTGTCCATTTGAAAACTCTTTTACATACTACTTTACAAAATTTGTATTACATGTTATTTTACTTTAACTTCTCATTTGAATGTTTTTCAACAAGTATTCATTTAAGCCTTCTATGCAGTTAAATCCATGAATACATTTTACTTTCCATTCATTTGAAGCTTCTCCCTCAGAAATTTGAGGAGCATTTACTTTCATGGTATTTTTATGTTTTTATGGTTTAATTTTTATTTAACTCTTCAATCCATCTGGAATTTACAATTACATATGTTAAAAATTTAAATTTTTTCTAAATTAACCAACTGTTCCAACACCACTTACTGAATATATTGTTTACATTTATTAAAAGAATGTGAGGTCCTCTCAGTATAGACTGTAGTTACATGATAATTTCTGAAATGAATACTGTTGTTTTTGTTATCTTCTACATAATGTGTAATTATATTTTTTCACTTCCTCTTGCATGAATAATTTCTTCAGGAGAGTGTTTTAAAATTTGTAATGTTTATAGATTTTGATTCAAACCTCTTTACTTGACGTTTATTTGAACTACTTAGGCTCAGAGGATATGGCCTATAACAATTTCTGTATCATAATTTTTTTCTGTTTCTGCATTTCCTAAATTCTAACTTGCTGCTGTTAGGCAGGAATCTAGACCCAACATGGCGGCGTTACCCGGCGTAGCAGGCCTTTTGTTAAAGACTCCCTTCACCCTTGTACACACCCGCAGACTTACACGCGTCAGAGTTCTGGCTGGGCAACCACACTCCCCCATGACCTGCAGCTCACTTGCATTCCACAAGTTCAGCAGTTTCGGTTAACAGTTTCCAGAGACCCCTTCCTCATGACCCTTACTCAACTCCTGCCCTAGTAGTTTCAAGACCCCCCAGGCCCTGTTTGCACAACCAGCTTCCCTACCTCTCAGGCTATAAAAAGCCCCTACCCTCCTCCCTCAGCACGACTTCCTCGGCCCATGCCTTTGGACCGAAGAACCTCGCCCACAAGCCCTAATAAAAGGCTATTCTCACTGCCATTTGCCTTGTGTCTTCATTCCCGGTTCGGCTCCAGCCTCAGCTTACCTTTACAGCTGCTTCCTATCTTTTTTCATTTTTTGAAATCAAAATGCAATACATCTTACAATTGACACATATTTAACGATAGCTTTGATTTTTTTCACAAAAGCTTTTGGTAAATCAAAGCTGTCTTATAGCACTTACTGAATTTCCTCTCTTCCATTTGATCTCTCTTTTGTAAGTACTTACATTGGATGTCTGAGATCTGTCCAACATAGCTACAGTCTCCTCATTCATTTTATTTCCCTGTCCTTATCCTCTGTAACTGAACTTTTCTGAATTCGTTTTCACTAATCTGATTCTCTGCTGAATCCAGAATGCTTGACATCTCCTCCCTCTTGATTTTATTTGGAAACTATGCCTTTCATCTTTGTTTATCTTTGCTCATCTCAGCCTGTCCTGCCTCATGAGTTTAAGGCAGTTTCATAAAGGCAATGTCCTCTTAAAAACGTAAATCTGTGGCCAGGCCCAGTGGCTCACACCTGTAATCCCAGCACTTTGAGAGGCTGAGGCAGACAGATCATGAGGTCAGGAGTTCGAGACCAGCCTGGCCAACATGGTGAAACCCCGTCTCTACTAAAAATAAAAAATTAGCTGGTTGTGGTGGTGTGCACCTGTAGTCCCAGCTACTCAGGAGGCTGAGGCAGGAGAATCACTTGAACCCAGGAGGTGGAGGTTGCAGTGAGCCAAGATCGAGCCACTGCACCCCAGCTTGGGCAACAGAGCAAGACTCCATCCCCAAAACACACAAACAAACAAAAAACACATAAATCTGCTAGTGTCCTGTGTTTTCTAAGTTTCTTGTTGTAAATCTACTTCAGAAGAAGGCAACATCTAAGAGTGTTTAGAGAACTGGAGGTCCCCTTCTCTCAAACTATGGAACATGTAAAGATGTTAATCTATGTAGAACTGGATTATAACTGAGTATGAGTCGAACAGGGGGCTCTCAGAGACCCTCTGGGAAAGCGACTTTGTTCACCCAAATCCTTTACTAAGAGGCTTCTGAGTCTGAAGCATCAGAGTTCTCCCTGTGTGCAGATGGGACAATGTAACTGTGAGGTCCAAGACCACTCAATGCTCATGAATGATAAGACATGCCAGGTATTTAATGAGATTGCTGATGAACTCTGGTTGTTTAAAATAAGGTTCCCTCTGCCACGTGGTAAGAGTCAGGCCTAACAGACAGATATCAAGTCATGGCAAAATCACATCTGGCAGAGAAAATGGAACTCCAGGGTAACTTCCTATAGTTCTGCCAAACTGTTCCAGTCCCAGGTAGGGCCAATTTTGTTAACTGAAAAAGTATATATGCTGCTTCTAAATAAAATATAACAAAAAATTAAAAATTGCTAACTGAGCTACACAGAAAAAAGATTTCCCATACTCATCATCTGAACCTGAGGAAGAACAAAATGTCTTGTGCATTTATTTTTTAGACTTCTTATTCAAGTATTTTACAATAAAATTTGGCAAGTTTAATGAAATATTTTTTAACATAAAAACCATGAGTGGAATAATTTAAGGTTTAAAACTAAGAAAAAATATGTTTTAAAACATTTTAAAGGTTTGCACCAAGTTCATGGCATTATAAATCCATGTCTTAAAATGAGTTGAATTGGAGACATTTATTACATATTATAAAAGCACTATCGTGTAATGGGGCAGGAAATAAAGCTGCTTCAAGTTAGAACACAAAATAGACTCAACTTGTAAAATATGCTAATAGTAACACAGTTTCACCGCCAACAGCAGGGCATACTCTCTGTCATTAAAATATTTTAGTACTTAACATGGCTATTCAGAGTATAATGCCCACTGACACATTTTAACCTTTGTGTGTGCTGAAAATTCACAAAACCTTTTGTCACCAACCTCTAAATCAATATTTCTCAAACTGTTCTGGTGTCAGAATGTGTGAAGTATCACGGGGATGCTTTTACAAAGCCTCATGGAATACTCAAAAATTAAACTTTAAATTACTGCACACATAAGTTTGGACTTAATTGAGTATGATTATATATCTTATTTTAATGTGGCAATGAGGTCAGGGACCAAACATTTAAGAAATATCTATGGAAGAAACGTTTAATTGTAAAATGCTTTTCTGCTAATTAATTTTTTCTTGTGAATTTGATATTTTTGAAATTGCATTATTTAATTTTAGGTATGCAATGTAGTATGGCAAAAAAGTGAACATGTTGGCTGGGCGTGGTGGCTCATGCCTGTAATCCCAGCACTTTGGGAGGCCAAGGCGGGCAGATCACAAGGTCAGGAAATCGAGACCATCCTGGCTAATACGGTGAAACCCCATCTCTACTAAAAATACAAAAAAATTAGCCGGGTGTGGTGGCGGGCGCCTGTAGTCCCAGCTACTCAGGAGGCTGAGGCAGGAGAATGGCATGAACCCGGGAGGCGGAGCTTGCACTGAGCCGAGACTGCACCACTGCACTCCAGCCTGGGCGATAGAGTGAGACTCCGTCTTAAAAAAAAAAAAAAAAGTGAACATGTTTTCTCTATTTATTTATTTATTTATTTATTTATTTATTTATTTTATGAGACAGAGTCTCTCTCTGTCACCCAGGCTGGAGTGCAGTGGTGTGATCTCGGCTCACTGCAACCTCTGCCTCCCGGATTCAAGTGATTCTCCTGCCTCAGCCTCCTGAGTAGCTAGGATTACAGGCATAAGCCACCACGCTCAGCAAATTTTTGTATTTTTAGTAGAGATGGGGTTTTGCCATGTTGGTCAGGCTGTGCTCAAGCTCCTAGCCTCAAGTGATCTGCCCGCCTTGGCCTCCCAAAGTACTGGGATTACAGGTATGAGCCACTGCACCGGGCCAAACATGTTTCCTCTTGAAAAAGACCTGGGTATGAAATTGGCTTTGTCATTGACTGATTGTGTCCTGGTGAGGCTGTTAGCTCCTCCAAGCCACAACTTCCTTATTAATAATATGGAATGACACTATTCAATTCACAGCAAAGTTGATTTTCATTTTTGTTTTGTTGATGCTGTTTTGTTGTTGTTGTTACTTTTATCTTTTACCTTTTACTACGCAAGATTTCAAATATACATAAAGGTAGACAGAAAAGTCTAATGAACCCCAAGTACCCATAGCCCAGCCCCACAATCAGCAACCCAAGTCCAATCTTATTCTACTACTCACCCACACCCATTATACAAAACATCATTTAACCAGTAAATATTTTCATGTGTATTCATAAAATATACTTTTTAACATATTCCCAATACAATTTTCACACCTTAGAAATTAGGAGTTGACAAGAAAATATTAATTTTCCAATTTTCTTATAAATGTCATAAATAGTGTCGTCGTAGGTTTTTTGTCTGTTTATTTGTTCATTTAAATAAAGATCCAAATAAGGGCCACTCCTTGCAGTTGGTGGATACATCTTTAAAGTCTCACTTAATCTTTTTGGTTCTCTATCTAGTTTTCTTTTTCCTTTGCAATTTATTTGTTGAAGAAACTGAATTGTTTGTCCTGTAAAGTTTCCCACTGTCTGGATTTTGGTGGTTGCAAACCCATGACTTAGTTTAATGTGTTTCCTTGTACACTGTAATTCTCATAAATGGGTGGTTAGATCTAGAGCCTCAATTTTGGGGAAGCCGAGAAGCACCACAGAAGGCAAGAATCCTACACGGGTAGTACTGGGCTCTTCCATCAAGAGATGTATACTGTTTGGCTGTCTCTCTTTTTGCAACTTTATTGGCTTTGATATTCAATGCATATATCAGTTCATTAGGGTTGCAAAATGATGACATTCTCATTCTATTGTCCCTTCTTTATTTATTGACTGAAATATTTCTGTAAAGACAAATTCTCCTCATCTAGTGTTTGGTTATCCACTGATATCATTCATATAGAAAAGCCAGTAAAAATATTTGGGTTTTTTCCTTCTATTTGTTTTCAATGTAATGAGTTGATTCCTGAGCACCCAGCAACACCGACTAATGTGTTTTAGTATTACTATTAACTTAGAGATATAAACATAGTTGACATGCTTAAGTCCTTTGCAGCTTTTGCTTTTATTGATGCTCAAATTTTGTCCCAATTTCTTCTTCTTTTTTTTTTTTTTTTAGATGGAGTCTCACTCTGTCACCCAGGTTAGGATGCAGTGGCAGGATCTCAGCTTACTGCAACCTCTGCCTCCCAGGTTCAAGCAATTCTTCTGTAGCTGGGATTATATAGCCATGCACCAACACGCCTGGCTAATTTTTGTATTTTTAGTAGAGATGAGGTTTCACCATGTAGGCCAGGCTAGTCTCCAACTGCTGACCTTAAGTGATCCGCCCGCCTCAGCATCTCAAAATTCTGGGATTGCCCATGTGAGCCACCGCACCTGGTCTCAAACTGTCCCAATTTCTGCTTATAAAAGTGTTGACAAGTTTATTCCTGGGTCCTTCTGATGAGACTCTAGTAGTCTTGATAGCCTCCTTACTACCTATTAATCACATAATGTTCCAGGCTACTTTTGCATATTTTTACCCAGAATAAGTAATTTTGCCATGGACTCCTGGTTCCTTTTAAATGGGACATGGTGTTGAGAGACCATGACCTGGGCATTTGATCATTGATATTAAGTCGGCCATTTGCTCATTGTTATTAGGCCTTTTAAGTGAAGGGATCTGTAAAATATGTCCTGGTTTTGTTTTGTTTAAGATAAAAGACCTCAGGAGCTTTTACAGATACTTACAATTCAATTTTAGGACTATAAAGTTTTCACTTAATTTCGTCTTTTTTCTCTGTCTCCTTCTTCCCATATCAAGAAAATGGATTTTCAAGATTACCAGAATAAAAATCCAAATGATCACATTTGTATTGTTCATTTGCTTTGTCTCACATCACCCACACAGCAGTCTCATAACAGCAAGTCCAATCTACCATCAACAATAAGGTCATTGCAAAAAGTTTTAAATCTCATTTTTAGTTCTTTTATCCTTGAATATACTGACCTTCAGTGAAATTCATGTGTATTAAAGTCAATTAGAATAATTATTCTCTATGCGATTAACATCACCAACAGGAATCATAGGTTTTTTGCTTTTATTATTTTATTTTTTGTTCTTAGGGATTGTTCTTTTAAAATCTAATTTTATTTTACAAATATATAAAATATTTGCATGATCCCAAAGCCAAATGTATAAGTATATACAGAGAAGCAACATCCTTGTACAGAGGCCATGCTAATCTTTTCTGTATTGTTAATTTTAATATATGTGCTGCTGAAGCAAACACAGAGGAGCAGAAGAGTAAACTGTAATTATAAGGCACATGGCACATCTCATACAGTTCTTATACATGCAGGTTGCTTAATAAAGGGCAACTGTAATCTTGGTCTTCAAAAAGAAAAAGCTCCTCTTCTCTAGTTTCAAAATTGAAATTGTAGGAATTACTTTGGATACAATTCTATTTCACATCACAATATCACACATCCAGAATGATGCCACATTACAGAGATTCAATCAACATTTGTTGAGGGATTGATGGAATGAATCACTGCTCCTTCAAACTACTGCTACTATCAGCTCAGGTGTCAGTCTCCATTGAAGGTATTATAATTTTTCATGAGAACCATGTGTTCAGAATCAGGTTTTTAAATAGAGCATAGCTTTATTTAATGTATATTTACAGTATATCATAGCTCTATTTCATACATATATATCATATAGTATATTTACAGTATATCATAGCTCTATTTCATACATATATATCTTAATGCAGTGTAAACCTAATGCAAAAGCAAAATTCTTAGTTAAAAATCTTGCCTTTTCCCAATTATAAAGGAAAATTTACTCAATCATTTTGAAATGTAAAATTTAAAAACCTGTTAGCATTAAATCCCAGAGGGAAGAGATTAAGAGAAGGATTCATCCAAATGGACTAGGAACACTATTCCTTGTTGGTGGCCTGCCACGTGGAAAGAGTTGAGAATTGGAAGCAAGCAGCCAGGGTCCAAACAAAGAACAGTCTGATTCTCCAAACAAGCCTTTGGACTAACAGTATTTGGAAGAGAGACTATTACTTCCTCATAGTTTTAAGAAGAGAGTGAAAAAATAGAAATAATTACAAACACACACACACACACACATACACAAGGAAGAAATAAAGATAGGCTCTTTATTATCACAAAGAATAACATTTTTTAAGAATTTATTTTCTTTCTTGCTTTTTTTTTTTTTTTTTTTTTTGAGACGGAGTTTCACTCTTGTTGCCCAAGCTGGCATGCTCTCAGCTCACTGAAAACCTCCACCTCCCAGGTTCAAGCAATTCTCCTGCCTTAACCTACTGAGCAGCGGCGATTAGAGGCGCCTGCCACCATGCCTAGCTTTTTTTTTTTTTTTTTTTTTTTTTTTTTTTTTTTTTGGTAGAGACAGGGTTTCACTATGTTGGCCAGGCTGGTCTCAAACTCCTGACCTCAGGTGATTCTCCCACATTGGCCTCCCAAAGTGCTGAGGTTACAGGCATGAGCCACCGCGCCCAGCCTAAGAATTTATTTCTTAAAGCAAACTCAGAAATAAAAACCTAATTAGAATTTCTTTAAGTCTTGTCACTCCTGGAAGTATATCTTCTAGCTATTCTATGTCCATGGGAATTACAGCAAAGTTATGCAGATTTGCTCTAGAATTGTTCTGACTCCAGCACGATAAGACATCCATGTCAATAATTACAAACCCAGATTGAATCCTTAGGGCCATAAGCAAAGATGAGTGACTATTTCGAAGAGCAGGAAGAAACTCTGTTAGGCTAAGGACTTCACTGAAAACTACTTGGAAGAGATGGCACTAAGCTGGACATTGCAGAAAACACAGACATTCAACAAAGAGCTTTGCACGCCCTTGGCGCAGGCAAAGATCAGAAGGGGGAAGGCATGGAGTCCAGTCTGGCCAGAGCACAGGGCACACAAAGAGAAATGGGGGATAAGGAAAGAGGGGTAACCCGGGGCCAAGCTGTGCAGGGGCTTTAATACCAGTCAGCAGTTGGCCTATTTCAGAGGAGGAAACAAGGACCTATTTAAGGTTTTTGACAAGGGATATAATCTTCAACAAACATATGCTTGTTGTGCATTTACTATGTGCCAGGCTGCGGAGTACAATCTGGAGCTATAGTGATGAGAAGACATAGTCCCTGCCCCTAGGGGTTCAAAGCCTGGTGGAAAAAACAGAGGAGGAAATGTTCAGTGCTGGATGCAGAGGAGAAGGAACTAATATGAGAATCTCAAAGGGGATGAGAGAAGACTTGGAGAAAGTACTCAATTAGTTAAATCCAGCTCTGGGAAAGGAGGTGTAAGTTATGTATGTTAATTTCCACATAATCCAAATGTATTCATGTATGTAGCCACGTATTATTAACTTTTATAAATAGAAACCTGTCCAAAATAATCATGCATGTATGCATGTGCAGAATGATGAACGTAATTGAAATGGTTTCCTGGAAGAGGTAATATTAAGGGCCATCAGTCACTGTCCTGAGCTATCACTGCTGACCCCAGGGACATGAGGCTCAGCAGAAATTGCTCCAAACCTCACATCCTGCATTGTGTTTTCTTGAAACAGTTCATGATGCAGCATCCCCACAGGGTTTGTTGTTTGGATAAGTAAGTCACCCAGACTAACATGAGAAATCCAAACTGAGTGCACTGTTTCACCACACCCACTTTCTCCTCCTTCCTCACTCCCTCCCACTGCAACCCATGAAGGTTACAGTGGGTCAGGAGGTCAAAATGCTATAAGAAAAAAAAATTCCAGAATGAGGAAGGAAGGAAGGAAGGAAGGAAGGAAGGAAGGAAGGAAGGAAGGAAGGAAGGAAGGAAGGAAGGAAGGAAGGAAGGAAGGGAGAGAGGGAGGGAGGGAGGGAGGGAGGGAGGGAGGGAGGGACGGAGGGAGGGAAGAAGGAGAGAGGGGGAGAGAGAGAGAGAGAGAAAGAGAAAGAGAGAAAGAGAGAAAGAGAAAGCAAGCAGGGAGAGAGGGAGGGAGGGAGAGAAGGAAGGAAGGAAGGAAGGAAGGAAGGAAGGAAGGAAGGAAGGAAGGAAGGAAGGAAGGAAGGAAGGAAGGAAGGAAGGAAGGAGGAGGGGAGGGGAGGGGAGTGGAGGGGAGGGGAGGGGAGGGGAGGGGAGGGGAGGGAAGGGAAGGAAAGGGAAGGGAAGGGAAGAAAAGCAGGAGACCTAGGAAGCAAGTAGGTGGACCTAATCTCACCTGGGAGTGGAAGTGAAGATGGCCTTACTTCTTTGAGGAAGTAACAACTGAGCTGAAGGATATGCAAGGGTTAGACAGGGACGGCAGAGGGAGGAACAGTGTATACAAAGCAGAGGGGATGTTCCAAACAAACAGGACAATTTATGCAAAGGTTGCAGTTGAAGAGCAACATGAACCGAAAGGAAACATACAAGCTTCATCAATAACACCTGGCCTAGAAATGTGCTGGACAGCAATGCAGACAGGGTGTTCCAGTGGGCATCGCTAACAGTTACACACCTGTGCCCCCACTTGCCCTTGGGATGTCCCACCAAGCACAGTAGCTAGCAGGATCCTGACCTCAGGTTACCAGTTTCATTGGAGAACTCCAGCCTGAGTGGACATTAAAGTCCAAGCTGCAAGGTAGGGTGGAAATTGGTACTGTCTCAGGGCCAGGAAAGCCAGGACAGTTGGCCATCCTAAAAAGGTTTACATAAGAAGCAGATTAAGAGTATTACCAAAGGTAACTAAACACAGAGAATAACACAACAGATACTTTCAAGATATTTATCTGCCTGGCCTCAGGTATCCATATGTCAGTGCCATTTTCCCAATCATCTGGAAGAGCCCTCAACATGTCTCAGCTTCCCAAAGTCCAGAACCAAGAAACACACTCCAGTGTTAAAACTCCAAGCATGAGCAGACAAAGGTGTCCACTGAGAGACTCAAACCCCATGGAGCCTTTACCCACCAGGAACCTCTTTGCAAACTGTGCCTACACTTTTTTGATGTAGGCTAGAATTGGCCAAACAAAAGGAAACATTTCCAAATAAGCCAATCAAAACATAATGCCTCAAATCCCTTGTGATAGGGAATAAATTCCATTACTGCTTCTACATCTGGTCCTTCAAAATTCTGCTTGGAGAGAATCAGCGAAATCTTTTTCTGTCTGGCATGGCCCTTCTTTGTTGGCCAGCAAATTAACTCACCTTTGTTTTGTAGCTGTCTTTGTTTTATGCTGTAATAAGAGAAAAGAAAAGATGGTCCCATCCACTCCTCCACCTGCCATTACTCCCCATTCTTACAGCAAACCTGCAAGTCCAGTTTCCTGCATTTTCTCAAGATCACAAACACTAAGAAAATCTACTCCCTTCACTATGCCTGAGGAGGACAGACTACAACAGAACAGAAATCTGGCACTCATTTAAGAAAAACACACATTCAGTAGCAGAGATGTTTAATAGAAGGGGGTTGATGAATGTGGTCAAAATAAAGAATTAGAGATGATCAAAGGTGACATTGAGGGTTCCCCCACTACATGAGGCTGTATTTCATGGCTGATTGATCTTCTTTAGCAGAGCTCTGAGTATAAGACAGGGAAAGACACCAAGTTGTAGAGAACCCGATAGAAAGTTCCACTAGGCTAGTGGTCCAGGAAAATCATGCATAGAAGGTGAGGGATGACACTAGGAGAGGCCACATGGGTAGGAAACCTAGAGATGCTGAAAGGTGGCTGATCACCTGGGAGAAGTAGAGAGGTAAGAGAATTAGATGTGTCTTAGAGATCAAAAGGAATGCATATAGTAGGAGCATGCATAGGAGGATGTGTAGGAGAGGGGTCTCAGATTACAGAGAGACTGCAGGATTTAATATTTCTAAAGCAGAATAGTGTGAAGAATGATAAGGTCCAGTTTGGACACTTGGAATGGGTGACTGAAATGGAAGGTCTGTGAAGGTCACTGAAGCCACAGAGATCCATAAATGACAGGGTTAGATTGAAGCTTGCAGAATGACAAATGTAATTGAAATGGTTTCTTGGAACAGGCAATTTTAAGGGCCATAAGTCACTGCCCTGAGCTATCACTGCCAACCCCAGGGACAGGAGGCTCAACAGAAATTGCTCCAAGTGTTAATTCTTGAACACTCCCAGGACCATGGCAGGACCTTGGAAGGAAGGAAGTCATGATTAGGTCATAAAGGCTTTGGTGAATGCTTTGATCAGTGGTTTAGACAGGTGACATGAGCCTCCAAAAAGGAGGAGCATTGAGATGAGAGAAGAAGACTAGCTAGGAAGCAGCAGTAGGGACTCAAAGAAGGTCAACCCCCCCCCCCACCTTAGCCGTGTACTGCTTGGGGTGTGAGGTATGAGCAGCCTCCACTGGTGAGGCCTGCAAGAGAGACAGTGAGCCTGGCCAAGGCCAGTTTTCAGTTGCAGCAGAAAGTTGGAAGTCAGGATATAGGGTCCTGTTGACCATGAGGGGACGATGGAAAGCACTGGGAAGGGGGAATCAATAAACAAAGGATAAAACAGGAGGAAGAATAGAAAAGCAAGGCATAAAGGGCCGCTGAAGAGAGAAGATGGAGGAGAGGAAAGCCTACTTGCTTTCTTTCATCCAGGGATTGTGAGTGACAGAACTGAGTTGCTCAAAACAACCTCGTCTCAAAGCACTTGAAGACTTTGAGGATCTGTGAGTAGGGACTGATCTGATTTCAAAGAGAAAGGATGATCCGAGGGCAGGCAGTAAGGGCCCTGTCAGAACAGAACCTGTCTCTCAGCGTTCTTAAGTGTAGTGAGGGACTTTTAAGGAAAGATCCATTTGGGTCCGTCCTGAACATCCCCACCCTATACCCACCACTTAACCCATAGGGTGAAAGTGATAAAAATCACACAGTACCCCAAATACGAGTCTAGGAAGATGACACTGAAAGAGGAAAATGTCTGCATCCTTCAAAAGCTGGATATTAAATCTCTACTCACACAGTTCTTTTATGCTTTTATGATTTGTGAAAAGCTCAGTGATAATGAAATTCAGAGTTCCTGTGTGCCACAGTCAATCAGAACAGCATGTATAGTTACATGTGCAGTATTCATGCATTTGCTACACATGTGAACTGGGAACAGAGTACAAGTTATTCCAATTAATTTGTTCTTGTCTTCTCTTAACAGACCATGAGCTTGCTTTCTTGTTAGATCGCTAAATCTTGGAATATTTAAGCAGCATAACTACATTTGACCGGGATTACTCACTAACAAAGGAATGAACTATTCAAACTCAAATGGCTTGCTGCTTAAAAATATTATACACACAGGCCAGAAACAACACAGAAACTCTCCTATGTGGAGAACATATAAGTTGCTCATTTTGATCAGTGAAGAAGATGAAAATACCCAGTAGACCCATGGGCTATGTCCATTTTCTTTTACCAGAAGTTTCAGAAGTTGGTGTATACTTTCCACCTAAAAACGATTACATAAATAACTTGGAAACGCCAAGTGATATTTCTGAAGGCTGCCAACAGTTTAACCACATTGAAACTCCTGGCCAAGACATTCATGAAAAGTTCGGAGGAAGTTACTTTGAGAAAGATGTACTCACAGCAAAAACATTTCTTCTCTTTAGAAAGAATGCATAAATCAATAGTTAAACGAGGAAAAGGAAAATTATGTTTATAATAATAGTATAAGAAAAAAGGCATTTAAAAGAAGTTTAGAAATAAGACTACACAAAGACTTCATTATTAATATATTATTGTTATTACTAGTATTAAAAATTCATTCAAACATTTCTCTCATACTTTTCCTGCCCACAGATTAGATGTAAAAATGTCTTAACTGAGCTTAAGGGCAAAGAATGGGCACTTGGCTTTGCTACTGCCTGGCTGTGTGATCTTGGACAAGACACTGTTCCTCTCCAGGGCTCAGATTCCTCACCTGAAAAGCCAGAATTCTATACTTTCTTTCAACTCTGACATGCTATTAATATAATTCCAGATGCTACTAAGGCCGCACATCCAGCCCTCTGCCTCCCTGGGGAAGGAAACAGTAAAGAAAATACAATTTAGAGAGGTGTTTTGAAACAAGGAATCATACAAATAGGCAGCCAATGACATCCCAGGAAGGAAAGAGAAGAGTCAACTATGACTTCACCTATGATGTCATTAAGGCCTTAGGACTTTACAAACATGGAATTGTACCAACACAGACTTTTATAAATATAGGCTGATTCATACCAGAATATAGGTGTGACTTTAAGAAAGTAACTGAAATTCTTAAAAAGGATGCCTGTTGAAGGTGGTGGTGGGAGGGAGGTTGGAGGACATAGAAGAAGTTAGATTTTAAAGGTTAAAAATGAGTAGCAGAATGAGTAGCAGAAAGCATCAAGAGACAGTAAGAATTTGAAAACCAAGTGGTCACTGAAAGCATGGTAGATTAGAGTACAGGCAAAAGCATTTTTAAGTCTAGAAAAAAATCTCCAATCCTCTTAAATGTGGTCAGGAAGAGATACAGCAAATACTAAATTAGTCAAGGGCAGAGGAGCAGGAAGTTTACAGGGGAGAAGGGATGGCCTGGTATAAATAGGTATAAAAGGACCTCTCCAACATGAGATCAAGGTGGTTCTCCTCTAAATGGCTTCAAACTTGCATTAGTGGGATTATCCCTGGTTAATTTTAGGAAAATCAGAACCCATTACTTGTCCTACATGCTTTGAATCCAAGCTATTAACCTTTTTTCCTGCCTTTTGGTGCCTAGTAGACTAAAAGTGGCAAAGTCAGAATTATTTTAATACCCTGTATTCATACTAACAGGTACACACATAAAGAACTCATAAAACATAGGAAAGTGTGCATGAGGCCCTAATTTCTAAGTCACCTACTGCTCCTGCTTAATGTCCTTTATCCTATGGTGGCTGCCAGTGAGGAGGCCAATCCACCAAGTCTGGGAGGACATACCTTCCACCTTCCCCCATGCCTAACAAATGCTAAAAATAAAGAGAAATGAAAGAATATTTATGCAAAAGACAACTTTTCCTAACTCCTTAAAAAATAAATGCCCTTTAACTGAGAAACACTGTGCTTGCCACAGGCTTTTAAATCAGTGTCCATAATAAAGCTCCAAGTTTAAATCTTCAGTGAGTTGAAGCAAGGTAAGGATAGAAAACAACCACACCATCCCCCTTTCCCAGAAGGTGACCTAGGCAGAGAAAGACAGAGCAGATCTCCAAAAACTGCCTTACTCAACGATGAAAGGAACCATGTGCAGCTGACCAATATCCAGTTGTTTGCCTATGAACAGGTCCTCTGTGGGACAAAACTCAAAAACCACTATGAGGAATGACCAAAGAATCTACCCCAGAGACAGGCTGGCTGGTAACTCTGAAACCACAGCCTTCTTAGCCAGTCGTCCCAAACTAATACATTCTAGCTACTTCATGTACCTGATGCAACCAAGTGCTAGAACACCTTCATTCTAAGAATGTGCCCATCCAATAAAAAGTCAGTGCCATTATAATTTCAGTTAATGTTTCACTCAAGCTTCAAAAAAATTGTGGTTTCTATTAAAAAACTGGAAAGGAATAAATATGCTTATGAATGCTCTCAGCATAGCTAATTCCAAATTCCTGAAAGAGATGAGAATAAGCTGATAAGGCATCCGTTAATCTTAAGTCATTCTCTGGGGTCTACTAAGATCCCCAAAGCTCTACTAACTGTAAACAGTGGAATCAGGATTTTTAGGATAGGAGATAATTTTCTAGGTAGTTCTTCTGAGAGAAGTTCCTCGATATATCTCAGAGCAGGAAAGCCTTGGGTTTGGAGTGTAATGGTCTTAGTTTTTCAAATAATCACAGATGTCCTTGAGTAAGTCATTTGCACATTCGGGGTCTCTGTTTTCTTGACTTGTAGAATGAGGCATTTGGGCCAAAGTCTCCACCAACTGTAAAACTGTATAATTCTCTAAGTAATAGTTTACCGAATTGCTGGCAAGACTGCCTCAATAATCAGAATGATCCAATTAACACTCTGCAACGTGGAATATTCTATTTGTGGTCTCAAAAATAGACTATTTTAGAGTGGAAAGAGTTCAGATCATGAAATCCAGTCACTTAGTTTTTTAAAAGAAATAAAGAATCCAAAATCCAAAACATTAAATAGTTCTGCTAAATTATAAGCTGATTGGTGGTAGAAGCAAGACCAGACTGCCTGACTAGTCCTGTTTGCACTAAACCACATTGTTACTCAGTTGGCTTCAGACAGCTTTCTTCACTAGAAGCTGCCACGGCCCCCTCTATGATCCATAGTGTGGCTTTTATGCCTCCCATTAAATGCAGCCTACATCACAGCTGTGTGTTACTGGCCTCAGGGTTATTAGTTTTCCAGGCATCCAACCCAGGAGACATTTGAAGAATGACCTGAAGGTCTTCATGAAATGTGCCCAAGATAAAATACTTTAAAAAGTCCCGTGAGGTTCGTCCAAGACAGCAAATATCTACACACCATCCATTTGTGTACCTATAAAGAGTACTTTATAGGTAGGAAGATCCTAGTGAACCCACATCTGATCCAATAGCATTAGAAACTAGGCTGCAGCCTCAATTGCATAAGCACTTTTTCACTCTGGCTTCAGGCCACTGTGACAGCAGGATGGCACCCTTGGCATATATATGGAGATTCCACAAGTAGGTACCCATGCCACCTGACACAGGTTCTGCCCTGGCAGCCACTCACACAGACCCTGTACCTATTTCTGGCTGTGGAATGCCAGTGGCTGCTGGCATATAACAAAGGCTACACTGGAAAACTGTCCCCACCACTTCCCCAGGTATGAAATCTTTGGAGAGACTGCTCTGAAAACCTTTTACGGACAACCTGGGAATTTCTGTGCAAGAGCAATGCTGCATGCCACCCAGTGTGCTGCAATTTGTTCCAACATGAGACAATTTGTTCCAAAGAGTACAACTGGCTGCTAGACATTAAACCCTATATTATGTTGGATCCAGCAACTGGGTTGAATCTCCCAGACATAATGATGTGTGAAAGAAGCTAGACACAAACGAGTATGTGCTGTATGATTCCATTTATATAAAATCAAAAATAAAATTAAAAGCAGGCAAAACAAATCTAAAATACTGATAAAAGTCTGAATGGTGGTTACTTCTTGAATGTGGGATATTGATTGGAAAGAGGTTCAAGGAGCCTCATAGGGTGCTAGAAATGTTCATTTTCTTGATCTAAGTAGCAACTACACAGATGTAAAAATACTTAAAAATTCATCAAGCTCTACACTTCAGATACGTGAGTGTTTTGCTTACATATGTTATACCTCAATAAAAAATTAATTGAAAATATTGCATGGGATCTCCTAATGTAAAGGAAGAATAAATTTCTTCCTCTCGTTTAGCATAAGGATATCTGAGATTCTTTGAATTGAATGTTTGCAAATAACATTCTTAGTAATAACAATAGCTAAATTAAATGCTTACATGTATGTACCAGGCCCTGTGCAGGGAGACATATGAATTATCTGCTTCAAGTCCTTGCAACAACTACATAAGGTAGGTATCATCCAAATCTCCATTTCACAGATGAGAAAATTAAGGGACAGGGAAGTAAAGTAACTTGTCCACAGTAAAACAGCAAATCAAATAGCAGAACTGAAAAGTCAAATTCAAACCCAAAGCAGTCTGACTCCAGAGACTTTGTTCTTAATTGATCTTAATGCTTCATCATATGCTGCAGGATCAGGGGATTTTTTAAAAGTTTGATAGTATTTGATTGGTTTTGTCCTTTCCCCAGTGCCTGAGAAGCATGTTCAGCATTAAGAAAAAAGAGAATTGGCCAGACGCAGTGGCTCACACCTATAATCCCAACACTTTGGGAGGCCAAGGAGAGCAGATTGCTTGAGCCCAGGAGTTTGAGGCCAACTTGGTCAACATGGCAAAATCTCATTTCTACAAAGTGCAGACAAAAAAAATTATCCAGGGGTTGTGGTGCATGCCTAATGCCTATAGTCCCAGCTACTGGGGTGGGGGATGGGGCTGAGGCAGGAGGATCACGTAAGTGTGGGGGGAAGGTTGAGGCTGCACTGAGCTGTGATCATGCCACTGCACTCCAGCCTGGGTGACAGAACAAGACCCAATCAAAGAAAGAAAGAAAGAAAAAAGAAAAGAAAGGAAAGAAAAGGGAAAAAAAAGAGGAAGGAGAATCAGGATTTGGGTGGTGGATTAACAGTCTCTAGCTAATTAAATTCCTGAGATTCATTCAATAGATACAGCTAGTTTAGTCCAAGCACCTATTTTCTGTGCCTTTAAGAGTAGAGGAAAGTGGGTGCTATTATTGGCTTGTTATAGTCTCAAATTATTCCTTTCTCTTAAAAGAAATACACAGTGGGGGCAACACAGAGTGTTTTCATATGCTAGTCACTAGGGCTTTCTGGAACACCATGTCCTAGGATGAAATTTCCACAGCATGCCACACACTTTTCAGATCTGCTTTAGACCTTTTGAAAAGACTAAAGGGGCTTGTTTTCCCCTTTTCCCAGCTTTTATATTATTATGATTATATTAAATATAAAGTATCTGTGGAACCTGGAGAAGGCATTAACCACTCTTTAATTATAAAATGCATAGCTCGGTATTTTCCAGACACCCGCTTTTATCCTTTATGGCCCTCTCAATTAGTTCCTCTGAAGTTCTCATATGAAAACCTGTTGGATTACTGATTTCTGGATTAAAAGGGGCTATAAATTATAGCCCCTCTCAAAATCCATCAGGGGAAGGGGGAAGGCAGAAAGTGACTTAATGATGATTTAGCCCTTATTAGCAACCAGGCCCAAATGTTTGAGCTCTGCAATGCAAATATAGAATTATTCCCCAGCCCACCCCTGCTCCCCACAATGACTAGTAACGCACTCACTCACTTTCAAAGGAACTTGAAAAAATGATTGAATGTTGACATTTTCAGTAAGAAATTGGTCTCATCCCACTCCTGCCCCAATGAACAGTGTGGCTCCTGCCCACAAGGGTCTGGCATGTCGCAGCCCTGTCCTTCACCCCAGTCCCAGCTCTGGAATTAAGCCCATCAAGGGTAGGTCACTGAGCAGCAGCCTCAAGGATGGAGAGTGTGCAGTGTCTCCCCCTGAGCTGGGAGATAGAGGACTGAGCAACAGACTCCTCTACCTGCCCTCTATGCTCTAATCTCCATCCTGCATGAGCCACTGATGCTCTACAAGACTATAATCCTTCTCCCAGCCCACCCCCAGAACTCTGCCTAGCTCCAGTCAGCCCCAGAACTGGGTCCCACTCCCTCTGGTCACATCTTGGATCTACCCATGTTGGCAGACTGAATTTCTCAGAGCTGTTCCTTTTGAGTACTGTCTTTTGTACCCTGACTAGGTTTTACCTAAATCAAACCAGGAAGCACTGGCCTTTAGCTACACAGTTGAGGACAGCACAGCTGGCCTCAGTCACTGGGCCATCTCCCTCCACTCTACCATGTACCATGATAAGGTGATCTTGCCCCAGCTCCTCACCTTCACTTGGGCCCTATAGGTGCCGAGGTCTGCCAGATCCACTCAGGCCCCACATCATCTTAAAGTCCACCCTGGTTTGCTCAACTGCCCCATAAATTCAGGCTTTACCAGGTTTGCATTAGGCAAAGTTGAAACTCTCTGTTTCACCAAGTTGTGAGTGATTTCAAAGATGGGTAATCTTAAATGCTATTATGGCATCAAGGTGAATTGAGGAGAGAAGGGAATCACAACTTTCAGTGTTTGGCTTGCACATGTCAGCCAAGCAAGGCCTTCTCTAGTTAGCCTTCCTAAAATGATTTAAACACATACACACACACACACACACACACACACACTCTCACAGACATATGCACACACAGGCATACACACTGCGTTCCTTTCTGAAAAGTAACCTTGAGGAAAAAAGCATGCAATATTGGTGCTGGTAAAAGAAATGAAGTAAAAGCTGAGGGCAAAGAAGTAACACATAAGCAGAAAACAGAACTTTTGGATAATTTCAGAACTGAATCATCAATGTGGTGATAGCTAAGATGAACAAATTCACCATATATTTCTGATGAAAATAAGAAAAAGTGACTCTTATGCAAATGTAGAAAAAGAACTGCACATTCTATAGGAAATTATATACAAACATAGGCAATTCAGATGTTCTGAGATCCTTCAAGGATGTCAAGGGTCTGTTGCACTAGTACTGCCAAGAGGAAAATATAATTACTTTGAAGGTCTTTTAGAGACACTCTTTCCTGACCACTGGCAAACAGCAAAGCCCAAGGTAGATCCTTGCCCAATGTTCTTACCTGGTCGTCATAGCGGTAAGTGAGGAACTGCTCCCCTGTTGTGTCTTCCAGAAAACTTCCCTGAGGAGAGAGTGCAAACTCAGGAAGGAAATAGGCTCCAGGAGATTTCTCAGCTGTGGTCTGAAAAACAAGATCATTTGGTCACAAGTAAGGCTCCAGTAAGAACCCCCTAACAAGTAAAGTACAAGAAGGCCATTCCAGGAGAATCCACCATTAAAAGCTATACCAAGAAACAAAAAGGGAAGTGCCCTCTCTTGGCAAAGACCAAGGTGAGGCACACCAAGTGTCTGCGTCGGGGCACTGTTAGGCCAGGATATCACAGTGGCCTGAATCAAATTGGCGGCCATGACATTTATTCCCTGACACCTGCCTCTCTCCCCCTCCCTGCTACCTCTGCTCCCCATCTTCCAGCAATTCAGTCACAGAGTAGTTAACTTTGTTTTGTTGTTGCAAATCTATCATTTTTAGAATTTTCTTCTTCCTTTCTTCCTTTTTCTCTTCTTTTTTTTTTTGGCAAAGGAGTGAGAAACAAAAATTTTCTTCCATACTACAACAAAAATGCACCTCATTGTAGAAACTTTAGAACATATAAATGAGCACAGAAGAAAATAAAAATCACCCATAACCTTTTCAACCTGTAATAACCACTTTTAATTGTTTTGGCGTGTTTCCTTTGAGATGTTTTCCTCGTAATGCTTTGTTTAAAGATCCAAGCTTAAATAAACATGGATATTGTAGACTCTGTTTAGTTCATGGAAAGCTCATACCCCGGTCCGTTTTCACGCTGCTGATAACGACATACCCGAGACTTGGAAGAAAAACAGGTTTAATTGGACTTAAGAGTTCCACATGGCTGGGGAGGCCTCAGTATCATGGCAGGAGGTGAAAGGCACTTCTGACATGACAGCCACAAGAGAAAATAAGAGGGATGCAAAAGCAGAAACCCCTGATAAAACCATCAAATCTCATGAGACTTATTCACTATCATGAGAACAGTATGGGGAAACTGCCTCCATGATTCAAATTATCTCCCACCAGGTCCCTCCCACAACACGTGGGAATTATAGGAATACAATTCAAGATGAGATTTGAGTGGGGACACAGAGCCAAACCATATCATTCCACCCCTGGCCCCTCCAAATCTCATGTCCTCACATTTCAAAACCAATCATGCCTTCCCAACAGTCCCCCAAAGTCTTAACTAATTTCAGCATTAACCAAAAAGTCCACAGTCCAAACTCTCATTTGAGACAAGGCAAGTCACTTCTGCCTATGAGCCTGTAAAATCAAAAGCAAGCTAGTTACTTCCTAGATACAATGGCAGTATAGGTATTGGGTAAATACAGCCATCCCAAATGGGAGAAAATGGCCAAAACAAAGGGGTTACAGGGCACATGCAAGTCCAAAATCTAGTGGGGCAGTCAAATTTTAAAGCTCCAAAATGATCTCCTTTGACTCTACGTCTCATATCCAGGTCACACTGAGGCAAGAGGTGGGTTCTCATGGTCTTGGGCAGCTCCATCCCTGTGGCTTTTCAGGGTACAGCCTCCCTCCCAGCTGTTTTCATGGGCAGGCATTGAGTGTCTGTGGCTCCTCGAGGAACATGGTCCAAGCTGTCAGTGGATATACCATTCTGGGGTCTGGAGGACAGTAGCCTTCTTCTCACAGCTCCACTTGGCAGTGTCCCAGTAGGAACTCTGTGTGGGGGTTCTGATCCCACATTTCCCTTCCGCACTGCTAGGACATAGCTTCTTCATGGGGGCCCTGCCCCTGCAGCAAACTTTTGCCTGGGCATCCAGGTATTTCCATACATCCTCTGAAATCTGGGCAGGGGTTCCCAAACCTCAATTCTTGACTTCTGTTGCAGGCTCAACATAACATGGAAGATGCCAAGACTTGGGGCTTCCACCCTCTGAAGCCACAGCCCGAGCTCTGCATTGGCCCCTTTCAGCCACAGCTGGAGCAGCTGGGACACAGGGCACCAGGTCCCTAGGCTGCACACAGCACAGGGACCCAGGGCCCAGCCCACAAAACCACTTTTTCCTCCTGGGCCTCCAGGCCTGTGATGGGAGGGGCTGCCATGAAGGTCTCTGACATGCCCTGGAGACATTTTCCACATAGTTCTGGGGATTAACATCAGGCTCCTTGATACTTATGCAAATTTCTGCAGCCAGCTTGAATTTCTCCCCAGAAAATGGATCTTTCTTTTCTATTGCATAATCAGACTATAAATTTTCTGAATTTTTATGTTCTGTTTTCCTTTTTAAACTGAAAGCCTTCAACAGTATCCAAGTCACCTCTTGAATGCTTTGCTGCTTAGAAATTTCTTGCACTGGGTACTCTAAATCTTCTCTCTCAAGTTCAAAGTTCCACAAATCTCTAGGGCAGGAGCAAAATGCCACCAGTCTCTTTGCCAAAACATAACAAGAGTCACCTTTGCTCCAGTTCCCAACAAGTTCCTCATCTCCATCTGAGACCACCGCAGCCTGGACCTTTTTGTTCATAACATTATCAGCATTTTGGTCAAAGCCATTTAACAAGTCTCTAGGGAGTTCCAAACTTCGCCACATTTTCCTGTCTTCTTCTGAGCCCTCCAAACTGTTCCAACCTCTGCTTGTTACCCAGTTCCAAAGTTGCTTCCATATTTTCAGCAGCATCCCATTCTACTGGTGCCAATTTACTGTAGTAGTCCATTTTCATGCTGCTGATAACGACATACCCAAGACTGGGAAGAGAAAGAGGTTTAATTGGGCTTGCATTTCCACATGGCTGGGGAGGCCTCAGAATCATGGCAGGAGGCAAAAGGCACTTCTTACATGACGGCGGCAAGAGAAAATGAAAGGGATGCAAAAGTGAAAACCACTGATAAAGCCATCAGATCTTGTAAGACTTATTCACTGCCACGAGAACAGTATGGGGGGAACCTCCCCCATGATTCAAATTATCTCCCACCGGGTCCCTCCCACAGCATGTGGGAATTATGGGAGTACGATTCAAGATGAGATCTGGGTGGGGACACAGAACCAAACCATATTACCTGGCATCTGAATCACTGGACGTAAATCACAATGGTTGCAGTCTGAGGGAGTCAGAAAGGACATCCTCTTTGGGGGAATATGGCTTGAATATCATGACCCAATTGACTTGCTACCATCACACTATCATCCACCTCCTGGGAGAGCCTGTCCGAGGGAAGACTGAGGAGGTAGGGGGCTTACCAGGATCACTGCCTTGATTGCGTCAAAGAGGAAAGTAATAAAGGAGACAGAATCTGCAGTGCTTAGCCCCATCCAGTCAAAAATACATGGATCTGTGACTATACCCCCGACTGGATACCTCACTTCCCCTGCTTGGGAAGAAATGAGTCAGAAATAACGTAAGAGGCCACAGGTGTTACTCTAAGAAAATTGCTCTCTGCAAACAGGAGGAGCAGGGAATAAACACATTCCTCTGACACCTCTGCTGCTCCAATGGACTCATTCTCAAACTGCAGCAGGTACTATGGTTTATGCCAAAACATCCCTCTGAATACTGTGTTTTAGAAAGGTAAATCAACATCGTTCTGTCAAAGAACACAGAAGAGATAACTCCACTAGACTAGATGGTTTAGATGGCACTATGCTGTTAAAATAATTTGAAGATTTTCTTATTAAATTTCATTTATGTGAGAGATTTAGCACCACTATTGTTAATTGCACCTACTGGCTTCAATCATCATTTTATTTTTTTTTACTTTAATATTTTTTAGACAGAGTCTTGCTTTGTCACCCAGGCTGGAGTTGAGTGACGTGATTTCAGCTCACTGCAATCTCCGCCTCACAGATTCAAGAAATTCTCCTGCCTCAGCCTCTCTAATAGCTGGGGTTACAGATGCCCACCATCACACCTGGATAATTTTTGTATTTTTAGTAGAGACGGGGTTTCACCATGTTGGCCAGGCTGGTCTCGAACACCTGACCTCAGGTGATCTGTCCGCCTTGGCCTCCCAAAGTGCTAGGATTACAGGCATGAGTCACTGCGCCCAGCCAGAATCATCATTTTTAAATACCTAAAGAGACCTTAGAAGTCATCTAGGTCAAACTCCTTATTTTAACAATGAGTAAACTATAGAGTTAGGAGACTTACCAATTACCAAATCTGAGAGTGACTATTCCTGGCACACAAAAAGAGCAAGTGCAAAAGCCCTAAAATAGAAAGGCAGTCAGTGAGTTTGAGGAGCAGACCCAGGCTTACAGCCAGGGCTGGAACCTGTTAGCAGCCATGTGCAAATACCTGGACAGATCCATTTACCAGAGTGGGAGCAGTCAAAGATCACCACCTTAAAACAGCTTCCTGCATATAGTGGACCTTCCAGTGTGATGCTTATCTTTAGTTGACCATGCATTCAACACATATTTATTGAGCACCTAGTATATGCCTGGCACAGTTCTCAGTGCTATAGATACAATAAGGAACAACAAAGATCAGGTTCCTATTTTCATGGAGGTTACATCCTAGGGGAGGAGATACATAGTAAAATAAGTAAACAAATACATAAATAAGAAAATTAACATTCTAAGTTATAAAGGAAATAAAACAAGGTGATATGAGAATAATGTTGGGAGAGGACTGTTCAATTTTAGATAAGATTATCAAAAAAGGCATCCATGAGAAGATAAGATTTCAGATAAAACCTCAAACAGGAGGAGCCAGTTATGGAAAAAGCTAAGGATGAGTTTTACTGGCAAAAGAAGAGCAAGTACCAAAGCTCCAAAGTGGAAAGGAAGTCAGTGAGTTGGAAGAACTAGAGTGTGGCTGGATTCAGTGTGGACAAGTAAGAGTGGCAAGAAATGGATAAAGGAAGGAAGACAAAAGCCACCCAAGACATTTAAAGCCTTATGGCAAGGAGATGGAGAATCACAGAAGAGTATTTAAATAACACTGACTGCTTTGTGGAGAATGGGCTAGAAGGAGGCAAAGTAGAAACACAAAGACTAGTTGGAAGGCTGTTGATACTAACCCAGGTGAGAAGGGATGGTTCATTGGACTGGGTTGATGGCAGTAGAGAAGGGGAGAGGTGCATGCTTTAGAAGTAGAACCAACAAAGCTTGCTGATGAGGGAGGAAAAGGGAGGAATCAAGGGTGACTTCTGGGTTTTTGGTTTGAGCAATGGCTATAAAGGAATTGCAATGGATGGACAGCCCTGAGGTAGAAACAGATTTGTTGGGGAGGGTACAGTCAATAGTTCTGTTTGAGTCATGTTAAGTTGGAGGTGTCCATAAAACATCCATGTGAAGAGCTTGAGTTTGCCATTCAATATGCAAGTCCAGGGCTCAGAAAGGAAATCTGAGGCTGGAGACAGGGATTTGGAAGTCATCACTTAACATTTTCATAATATATGTATGTATGTATATTTACATATATTTACACCCATTATACCAGAAAAGCCACTCCCTAGAGAAAGAGTTTGGCATGCAAGAGGGCTTTGCCTGACACCCTCAATTCTAATATTTGAAATTAAGTAGAAGAGGAGGAGTAAGCAGAAGAGACTAAAAATGAACATGAATTAGAGCAGAATAAAAAGGAAAAAACCCTATATTAGGTCATGGGAAGATTTAGCATCAAAAAGAATAGTCAAGTGTCTTGAATGCTGCCAAGAAATTGAGGAAGATGAGGCCAGAGAAGTATCCCTTGGATCTAGTAACAGGGAAGTCAATGTTGACTTTGACAAGGGTAGTTATGATGCAGTTTTTCTTAGAAAAATTGGGCCTTCCCTTAGGAGAAATGGCTGAGTTCACACAAGGCTTCAGAAAGCAAGCATCATACCAAACATGTGTTTGACATTTCCACCCAGAAGGAAGTTGACTTCCTACATCTTAGGAAGACCCAATGGCATGCGGCCCCTCACAGGATGGGGTGACCAAAGAGGTCAGAGCCCTTAAGTAGCAAAAGTTGGAGGGAAAGCAGGAGAAACAAGCCTGGATCAGGAAGTGTGCGATCTTCCCAGGGCACTGAGCCAGGCCTAGGAGAGAAGCTGCCAAAATGCATCATCTCCACCAGCCACTGTCCACAGCTGCTGAGTCACCAGAGACGAGGTCAAGAGGAATCCAGACAGTACCTCCAGGGACTATGAATACGAGACTTGGAGATACAGCTGTGTCTCCATATCCCCATCCAGCTGAAGAATTTGACTCAAGCAGGAGGAAGTGTATATGGGATGGCTATTCAAGGACAAGAGTTGAGTGTTCTAGACCTTAATCTACACATTGTAAAGGGTCAAGAATAACTATGAAAGATGGGTGAAAGTTCTGCTTGATTTTCATACTATGATATAATAGAAATACATATGTGGCCTCTGACCAAGGTTCTTGACATAAAGCTCAGCCGTAGGAGAATCTTTTGTTCTACTATCTGGTCTTTGACTGCAGTTCCTGACACAGAGCTCCTAAGGCTTTGTGATTTTCTGAGTGACAGGGGTATCTGACTCAGCTCCTAAGCTCCTTGGAATTTTCTGGGTGCTAGGAGCATCTTTTAATCTAATGAGGTGACTCTTGGTGCACCCCTGGATAGCCTCAGGATGGGGGCTGGTTACCAGGGGAGCCAATCATGTGATTAGAGGGTTGGAACTTTCAGTCCTCACCCCCAACCTCTGGTGAAGGGAAAGGTGCTGAAAGTTGAGCTGATACCAATGGCCAACGAGGTAATCAACCATGCCTAGGTAATGAAGCCTCCATGAAAACTCAGAAGGATTGGGTTCAGGGAGTTTCTGAGTTGGTGAACATATCTGTGTGCCTAGAGGGTGGCACACCCCAACTCCTGCACTTGGGGCCCTTCCGGACCTCACCCTACGTATCTCTTCATCTGGGCATTCATCTGAATCCTATATTGCATCCCTTTTTAAGCTAGAAAATGTAAGTAAAGTGTTTCATTTAGCTCTCCAAGCAGCTCTGGCAAATTAGTCAAAGCCAAGGACAGGCTCAATTTATAGTCTGTTTGTCAGAAGTGTAAGTGATAACCTATACTCAACCTACTGCTTGAGATTGGCCTCTGAAGTGGGGGGCAGTCTTGTGGGACTGAACCCTTAGCCTGTGGGGTCTGATGCTATCTCTAGGTAGATAGTCTCTGAATTGAATTGAATTAGAGGACACCCAGTGGTGTCCAGTGAAGAACTGCTTGCTGTGTACAGAAATACCCCCACACAAGTGCCGTGTTGAGTGGAAAATAGAGAGTAAGAAAAAGCACTTTAGTTTTTTGTTTTCTGTTTTTTCCTATTTCTTAGATTGATGTAATGGGAAGAGAGAGAAGCAGGGAAGAAGAGGGTATTCCTACAGTCAAGAGCAAAATCCAGTGTGCCTCAAAAGGTAAGCAGTCACCAGTTAAAACAAACATAATGTGATTCCCATTGCAATTAAACAAGCCAGTCTGAACACTTCTCCTGACCTGGTGTGAGCCCCTACAACCATCTCTCTCCAGAGCACAAACAGCCAAATATCACACCACTAACATCTACAGAACTGTGGTCAGTGAAGGGCCCTAGCCTTTCCCCCACATGCCATTGCTAAGCCATGTTACTGTACTCTGGATTGATAGCCCAACTGCACACTTTCCTGCCATTCACTTTCTCTTTAGATTTGGCATCTCGAGACTGCTTTAAATCTAGACTCCATTTATCAGGATATGCAGCACTCTCCCCCTGCTCCACATCAGCCCAAATTTGTGGGGCATGCTCACAATCTGCATCCTTGTCACTGCTACAAACACTGAACAGGAATAGGGCTGAGGCCTGAGCCCTCTACTTATCCAGGCTGATGGCAAATTTACCCAATTATAGTTCCTCGTTTGCCATGTCCTCATGTTAGCCACTAAGGATTCAAAGAATACACTGTCAGATGCTTCAAATCTACACTGACAGACAACACAAGAAGGTAAGATGCTAGAAGGAAGAACTGAGATTCCAACAGATTTTAACAGGTTGGGCAAAAGCTAAATGCCAAAAAGGCGAAGCCCTGAGCCATTATTGCTGGACTCTTCCCATGACACCAGCGCTTAGCCAGACACCATGTAAGGTCACTGTCAGGAATATTAATGCATAGGTAGGCCTATCTCTGTTAACGGCGACCAAAGCGGGGCGCGGTGACTCATGCCTGTAATCTCAGCACTCAGGGAAGCTGAGGCAGGAGGATCACTTGAGTCCAGAAGGTCAAGGCTGCACTGCAGTGAGCCATGATCATGTTACCACACTCCAGCCTGGGTGACAAACCAAGATCGGCCAGGAAGGCTTTAGGATTTGAATGGGAAGTTAGGATCACTCCTATGGTGAAAGGTCCTTTAAATGTCAATATTCCATGAGTCAGGAAGTGTACCTTCCAGGCAAATCAGGCAGAATCCCCAGGCTCAAAGCCAGTCACAGTCTGCAAGGGATACATTCTCTGTATTCCTCTGGGGGGCCTCAGGGAGCTGGCCTGGATGCACATGGGCCTGGATGGCACATGGGCCTGGATGACACCCTGGCCTGGATGGCACATGGGACTTCACAGTTTGTAGCTTTCAAGGCCCATGAGGGAAAGTCAAGTTAACCAGCAGAACTTAAACTCAGTGCACCAAACACATTTTTCTTCAAAAAAACCATGATGTACATTTGGTACCTTGAATGTGAAACAAAAGTTAAAAAATAAACCTTCCAGATCATTTTGGTTTTTCAAGTAGAATGCCGTCATGCTGAGACTTTTCAGTCTTAGGCGTCCAGAACTTTCCTGATGAAATATAAAATACATTTACTTTGGCAGGATTGGAAGGGTGGGTTAAAAGAAAAGGAGTTTCACAGTTTTTTTTTTCTGAGATAAAAAAATTATTTCTAGGTATTTAAGATTCTTTTTCTCTATTTACCATCAGTTAATTATATGTTCTTCTAATATTGTTCATATAAAAGACCTAACATTTGAATAATGTCTGGATACATCTCAGCCAAAATACCATGTAGTTTTGAACTTCAGCTTCACTCTGGGTCACATTTCCAAAAGAAATATGAGCCTCAGGCCCTTCTCCACCCCTCCTAGGGCAGTGAGGTGGGCAGGGCCTTGCGAGTGCCTCCCTTACTCAGAATGAGCTGTTGACATGGACAGGTTCCTTCCCTGAGTTTAAATCTATCACAGGAAGACTCTCTTTAGCAAACTGGAATTCTCAGAGCACCACTCATCCTTCTGCCACGAAACATGCATTTTCTCTGGAATTTTCTCTCTCCATCTCTCTCCTTTCCTCCCCTTCTCAAAGACCCCACCACACACACACACACACACACACACACACACAGCACACATACCACACACACACAAATACATACCACACACTACACACACACATATAACCACACATTACATGCATACACATACCACAAACATGTCATGCACACACACCACAAACCGCACACACAAACACATACAACACACTACATACATACACCACATACCACACACACATGCACATACACAATCACATACCACACATTACACACATACACACACCACAAACATACCCCCACACACACCACACACTATATACATACACACACACCACAAATATACCACACATACACCAAACATCAGATGTACTCACACACCACACACTACACACGTAACACATACAATACACACACCACACACTACATACATACATATAAACACAACAAACATACCCCCCTCATACCATCCATACACACCACACACCACACATACAAACACATATGCCACACACTACAAACATACACACACACCACAAACATATCATGCACATATCATGCACATTCCATACTAAATACATACACACACATACATACCTACACCACAAATATACCCCCACACACACACACAAAACACACACGCACACATAGCACACATACCACACACACCCCACACACACTACATACATGCACATGCCACAAATACACCAAATACATATACACCACATAGCACACACACTGACTCACACATCCCTAATTAGCATTGACAAGCAGGGCCCAGAGTCATCAGTGAAAAGATCTTGCTGGAATACATTTCACCTTTCAGTTCCCCAAAAAGAGAAAACCTAAACATTGAGACATCTCTACATATCTGAACGTTCTTTAGTGCTCAGCACTGGGCTTCACACATGGAAGACCTTCAGTAACTAACATCTTTCCTAGGAAAGCCGGCCCAGGTTGGCCCTCTCCCCACAAGGCCTGCATGCCTGCTGTCTGAATACTCTCTGCACCACAGAAGGCCCAAAGGCTCTGGCTGAGTAGCATGCTGGCATTTCACAAGGGGTTATTTAAAAACTCCACTATTCCTCCGAATGGGGAGCGGAAAGAAAGCCTTGCCCTGCCAATATACACAATGCAGATCCTCTTTCCCTAGGGCCTGCCCCCCCAAAAATTTTACTTAAGGGTCCATTTTTCAAGACCTTGAAGTAAGCTAATCTATTGGAAACAGCCTCAATTAGCAAAATGTCACATGGAAAAAAGTCTACTTTAAAGTTCCCCAGGAAAAAACTGAAAACAGTATTCTATGAACATGGCTCCATTGCTAGAGAAAAAAAACGAGATGTTTGTCTCAAATCTTGACAAATTGTAAACTCCCTACCTCACTCTCCACCATCCTCCCCCTCCTCCTGGTCTAGCCACTCGGTGAGGGGTGACACCATTCCCGCCAAAGCACTCAGGAAAGAAGAGAATGCTGGTTATTTGGTTATTCGAGGGGCATGAGTCACTGTTGGTGAGAGGAAGTGCTGTTTGTGAGAGCCACCAGAAAAAGTGCTGTGCAGAAGTGAGCTGTTTTCTGGTGGATCTTGGTCTTTCTCTCCCAAAAATCGCTTCCACGCCCTGACAGGAATTCCGTGTTGAAGAAGAACACGCTCTCAGGGCCCCAACTAGGCAGTGGAATCTGCACTTTGATCCTCAAGTGAAGCATGTATTTTCCCACAGCCTCTTCACCACTAACACTCATCATTATCTCTCTGGCAGAGAAAAGGCATCTTTGTCTTTTAAATTGAGTACAAATAAATATTTTATTTTACCAAAATGGTTGCAGGGGGAGAATCTCAAAAGCATGGAGTGTTAGGTAATTCTTGGGGTTCACAGGGCCCATTCAATCAGTCAGCATACGTTTATTAAGCACCTACTATGCGCCAATTACTGTTTTTGATACTAAGAGTGCAACAGTCAACAAAACAGACAAGAATCACTTTTCCCAAGGAGCTCATATTCTAACTTGGGGAAGCAGAAATAAACACAATAGAGAAGTAAATTGTATACTATGTCATTTGCAAAAAGGAGATCCAAAGTGCTGGGGGATGGGATATACATTGCAGCTTTAAATAGAGTGTTCAGGGCAGACCAGAGTAGGTCTAGGTTCCTTAAAGAATCACTTTTTTTTTTTCTGATTATCTAAACTGACAAGTTGGATCTTGCCATCTTCCTTGGAGATTTCAAAGGGTCTACACTCTCGAGGAACCTGGCTGGGACCTGCAGGACTCTGGAGTCCGTCTGCCTCTACCCAAGGCAGCAGAGTGACCCTTTCCTCCTTGGTTCAAGTACCTCTCTGCCTCCACAGCCCTCCAGCTCCAGCCTGGTTAGGCCCGAGCATGGCTGCTCCCCAAGCACCTCCTGCCTCCTGGACAAGTGGGGGCCTCTGCCATCCTACTGTCCCTGGCTGTTCTCCTGGCCATGCTTCTTCCCAGTGAGACATAGCCCAACAATGCTCACACCTTATAACACCAGTGCAACCGACATATGCAGAAAACACGCACATGTCAACAAATGATTAATTATGCAGACATGATATTCTTGTTGCCAACCTCAGAGACCATTACTGAGTATCAGCATTTGTGTTAATTCAGTAGCAAAAAAAAAAAAAGAAGAAGAAGAAGAAAGAAAGAAAAAAACACATTACCAGCTCTTCCCAATTTGGCAATGAGACATCACCCAACCTGACAAAGTCCAGAAACACGCCGGGGACATATTCATGTTTATTCAAGGTCTTTCTCACCCCTACAGCTTTATTTCTTTCAGGAAACAGCTCGTCTGTGTAGCTGAAATCATGCAGGCTTTCAAAATGCAGCCTTCCAAGAGAAGAAAAAGACAGAAATGTGTTGTTTGCACATACTCCGAAAAACATTTATATTCATCATAAGCTGGTTTGTTTTTCTAAGCTTTTCAGGGCAGGAAGTGTTCAGTGCGAACACATCAGTGGAGCTGCCAGATTTGCTGTTTGGATGCTCATGCCTTTCAAAACTTTTTTTTTTTTCTTTTTTGAGATGGAGTCTCGCTATGTCACCCAGGCTGGAGTGTAGTGGTGCGATTTCAGCTCACTGCAAGCTCCATCTCCCAGATTCACGCCATTCTCCTGCCTCAGCCTCCCAAGTGAGTATCTGGGACTACAGGTGCCCGCCACCATGCCCAGTTAATTTTTTGTATTTTTTAGTAGAGATGGGGTTTCACCATGTTAGCCAGGATGGTCTTGATCTCCTGACCTCATGAGCCGCCCACCTCGGCCTCCCAGAGTGCTGGGATTACAGGCGTGAGCCACCGCGCCCAGCCTCAAAGCTCTTAAACAAGCAAGACAATAGGAAGACAGAGATTTAGAGTCAGGGTGTCTTTGTTCAATGTGTATAAAATGGCATCACTCTCATTTCCATAAACCACAAAAAAAAATCCTTGGGGGTTAGCAGGACATATTAAAGACTTCTTAAAAACAAAAGGTGATGCTTTTACAATATTAAGATGCTAACATCAACCCCTGCAATACAATGGTAAAAAAAGCCACAATGGAGTCATAAATCAGCAGGAAAAACAAAAAAACCTGTTACAAATATACTATCTTTTGTTAAAAGAAAAAAAAAGAAGAATACAAACTACAGTCCCTGATCCAAGCAGTACGTTGGGTGTGACTTGAAGTTGGCACATTTTAGGGTATACTTTAAATTTCTTAATATATGGAATTAAGAATACTTTTTGGTGTTTAAAACATCATCATACCATTCTATACTTATTTGACATGAAAATGTCACTTGGGGACTGAGCGCCGTGGTTCACACCTATAATCCCAGCACTTTGGGAGGCTGAAGCGCGAGACCAGCATAACCAACATGGTGAAACCCGTCTCTACTAAAAATACGAAAATTAGCCAGGCATTGTGGCAGGTGCCTGTAATCCCAGCTACTCGGGAGGCTGAGGCAGGAGAATCGCTTGAACCTTGGAAGCGGAGGTTGCAATGAGCCAAGATCGTACCATTGCACTCCAGCCTGGGCAACAATGAAACTCCATCTCAAAATAAATAAATAAACGAAGAAAAGAAAATGTCACTTGGTTTGGGGTTTGAATAAACATTGGAGTCACTGGTAGCAGATACTTGGAAAATCACATTCATAAACTAGACAAACTTGCAGACACTGGACATCTGTTATAATATATTGGTGATGGCTGCTCAGATTTCGAAAGGGAGCCAGACTTGCAGTTGGGAGCCCAAGCGTCCAACCCACCTCTGCAAGAAAGTGGCCGTGTGGCTCCTCACATGTCCTTTCAGGTCTCCAGGTCCTACTCTCCACACTGCTAAAGGCGGGCATCATGCTAGATGAACTCCAAAATTCTCCACAGCAGAAGGAAAGCCAGGCAGGAGGATGAAGTTGCAGTAATTTTGTTTCTCTACTGCATTTTTTTAAATTATCAAAGTAATATCGTTGATGTGAATTTAGAAAAAAAGTTTCCTGAGCAGAAAAATACCCAGTAGTCAAAAAATAAAACTCTGGTATCCTTTGTCGTGAGAATCATTGCATTTTCTTAAATCAAAAGGAGGCACAGGAGAGAAAAACTGCACAGTGTCCCTCTCACTGACTCAAAGAGCCCTCAGACAGAGCCACACTCAACTCAGTGATAAAAGGAAAATGTAGAATAACGTCATGATAAAAGAATCAACATTCTTTTATGCTTATTTCTTCACCCCACTGCTACTGGTGAGAGGAAGCAGCTTGCATATTTTGACAAGGCGTATTTGTGCTCTCAAGGCTTCAGTTTCCTAAAATAATGTATATGATAGTGTTCTTTAAACTATAAGGAGCTATACAAATGTATGATATTATGATTGTGATAATCACAAAGTTCTAAAGGCAAGGTTTTAATGTAAACCTTAGTACTACTGTACAAGCATGCGTTGTGTTTGGTGCTAGCCATGAGAGACGGAACAAGACACTCCATGCTCCATGGAACTCACTGTCTGGGATTGGGTGTGGAATGAGAAACAGACAAGCAAGTAGGCAATTATGATGCTATGTGACAAGGACTATCCAAGACAGGGAAGAACACAGTGCTGGGGGGCATAGGAGCATAAGTGGCACTACAGAGGCAATGACCACAAAGCTGAGATGTAAAGAGTAAGCAGGAATTAGCCAGAAAAATGGAGAGGACAGAGGAACAGACCTTCTAGAACAACAGGGGCATAACGAACAACATAGGCAAGGACAGGAGACGGGGGGCAACAGTCCAAGTTGCATGAATGGTGTGTAGCTCTGCAGAGCTGGATTCTAGAATGTGGGGGAAGTTGGGAGAAGAGAAGTCGGAGAGGTAGGCATGGGCTGGATCCTGAAGGGAGTCTGGAGGGCAGACCATGAAGTCCATGTTCATCCTGAGGAAGCACTGGAGAGATATTAAGTAGAGAAGTGAAATTATTATTATGAAGAATGGATGGGAGGGTAAATGATACAGAAGGCAGGGAAACTAGTGAGGCCACTGTAACATTCCAGGAGACAAATGATGGGGCAACAAGGATTGAGTGGAAAATGAACCAGAACAAAATAACATATCTCAGAACTCAAGAAAAAATTATCCTAATATATTTGAAATATTGGGACAAGTGGCAAAGTTTCAGGCAAACTACGTTAACAGTTTGGTTCATTACCAAAAACTGACTCTAAATAGAAGAGGAAAATCTCAATAGTCCTTTAACCAATAAAAAAATAGAATCAGTTTTTTACATTCTTTCCATAAAGAAAACCATACAACCACAAGGTTTTAGAGGTATGCTCTACACAACATTCAAAGTATAAATAATTATTATCTTTAAAAAAAACTCTTTCAAAGAATAGTAAAAGAAAGGACACCCAATAATTCATCTTATGAGTTTATTATGATCTTGAAAACAAAACCAAGTAAGAACAATAAAAGAAAAAAATCACACATCAGTCTCGCTCTAAAATGAAGGCAAAATTTCTAAATAAAAGACAAAATAAATCTAACATTGTACAAAAATAAACTATCAACAGTAGAATAAATCAGTAAATCATGGTGTATTTACACACTGGAATACAATACAGCAGTAAAAATGAGTGAACTCAGCTTCACAGGTCAACAGAGATGAAATTTAAAACTACAATACTGAGCAGAATAGACAATGTATGATTTCATTTGTATAAAATCCAAAACAATGACAGCAACAAATGATATATTATTTAGGGATACATACTCAAATGGTAAACTATAAAGATAAGGAAGTATAAAAACAAAATTCACCTTTGCTGTGCTTACATCTGAGCAGAGAGGAGGAGAGAGTAAGGAAAAGTCATACAAGAAGCTTCACCGGTATTGATAAGGTTCCATTTCCAAAGCTCCACGGTGGGCACCTAATTGTTCCACTATGTCATTATTACGGAGCCATCTTACATATTATTGTGCAATTGAGCACTACACAAATTTATATGGCCATCTTCCTTTAAACATCACATCATATAAATTCTTTTGTATATACATTTTATAATAAGTTTTAGGCCAGGCGTGGTGGCTCACACCTGTAATCTCAACACCTTGGGAGGCCAAGACGGGTGGATCACTTGAGCCCAGGAGTTCGAGACCAGCCTGGGCAACATAGTGAAACCCCATTTCTACAAAAAATGCAAAAACAAAAACAAAAAATCAGCCTGCTGTGGTGGCACACACCTGTAGTCCCAGCTATCTGGGAGGCTGAGATGGGAGGATCACCTAAGCCCAGGAGGTGGAAGCGACAGTGAGCCAAGATCGTGCCACTGCACTCTAGCCTGGCGACAGAGCAAGACCTTGTCTCAAAAAAGTTAATTAAGTTTGTTTTAAATCAGGCGTGTGTGTGTGTGTGTGCGTGTGTGTGTACGCATGTGTATACTTAACACTAGATACAGTTTTGTTTGTATCCGTAGGAAAGTAGTGAATTATTTAATAAATTCTTCAGCTCAATAGATAAATAAGGAGGAAAATGAGTAAACACAGATCCTCCCTCAATCAATGCACCTAAAACAATTCCATATGAATAAAAGAACGTGAAGGTTAAAAATATATAAATATATAAAATTTCACTATTTTCTAGAATTAAGAATTGCAAAAAAAGAGTCTGTTATCAATCAGATTGTTTTCCCATTAGGAGTTACTTTTCTTTCATCTGGAGTTTTTGAACGTATTTGTAACAGGTGATTTAAAGTATCTGTCAAATACGTCCAACATCTGGCTTCCTGAAAGACAGTTTTTATTAACTGCTTTCTTTTCATGTTACGGGCCACACTTTGCTGTTTCATTGTGTGCCTCATAACGTTTGGCTGAAAACTGGACAGTTTAAATAACATAATGTGGCAACTCTAGAAATCTTTTCATTCTTCCTCCTCAGAAGTTAGAAATTTTACCAATTATGTATATGTCTCAGTATGTGTCTTTTCTCATCAGTCCTGGCTGTTAGCCACAGAGTGCACCCTTTGAGATACAAGTCTTCCTTCATTCAAGGAAACTTTCTAACAGTTGTTTCATTATTGCCTCTTCTCCATCCTTTCCTTTCCTCCTGCTGCTTCTATCGTTTGAACAATTAAGACTTCTAAACCTGTTCTCCAAGTCTCTTAGCTTTTCCTTCATGCTTTACACTTTGTGGTTTTCCACTGTGTTAGATGGTATTTCCTCCACTTGGCTTTCCTTCAACTCTTTCACTGAATTTTTGCTTGGAAAATCTCATTTGGTTTTTAGTTTAAGAAAGTGGTGTTGGGCTGTAGTGGAATCTCCTCACATACTCTTAGTTGGTGGCTGTTCCAGTTTTCCTCCGTCCCCTGCATCAGTATTGTTTCAATAAGAGCTGTCTGTTCTGGACATATGGCCTGTTATTCCTCCTTCTGGCTGCTAGGCCCCCTAGGTGTGCTGCTTTCATATTCTTTCACATACACAATCTAAGAAGTAATATTGAAGGATATTTTGAAATCATACGTAGCTTATCAGTATGTTAACGGGGAGGGGGATAGCTGTAGGCTATGTAAAGATTAAACTCTACATTGGTTATCTCCTTGCAAGCAAAAGAAGACAGAGGACATCACAGCTAGCTGTGGTCTGAGCGACGAAAGGAAGAAGATGGAGCAAGATATGCTGATGCCACCTCAGGAAGCCCTAAGAGCTGCACTGTTGAGTAGAGTAGCCAGTAGACACACGTGGCTATCGCACATTCTAAATGCAGCTAGTCTGAATTGAGATAGGCTGAAAGTGTAAAATAAGTACTTGATTTCAAAAGACTTAGTAGGAAAAAAAGTAACTTAAAATAATGCATTTAAAATTTTCATATTGATTACAGGTTGAAATAATATTTGGATATATTAAGTTATATGAAATATGTTACTAAAATTAATGTTCACTTGTTACTTTTAACTTTATTTTATTTTATTTTATTTTATTTTATTTTATTTTATTTTAGAGAGAGAGTTTCACTCTGTGGCCCAGGCTAAAGTGCAGTGGGGCAATCATAGCTCACTGCAACTTCAAACTCCTGGGCTCAAGGGACTCTCCCACCTCAGCCTCCTAAGTAGCCAGGACAACAGGGACCTCTACTATGCCAGCTAATGGTTTATTTTTTTGTAGAGACAAAATAAACTGGGTCTTGCTGTGTTGCCCAGGCTTCGAACTCCTCATCTCAAGCAGTCCTCCCACCTCAACCCCTCAAAGCACTGGAATTACAGGTGTGAGCCACTGAATCCACCCCTTTTAGCTTATTTTAATATAGCTACTAGAAAATGTACAGTTATATATGTGGCCTGCATTACATTTTTATTGAACAATGCTGCTATATAGGATCCTGGAGTAGTTCTTCCTTCCCTAAAAGTTCTGAGGAGAACCAAAGGCACTGATTTAAGTCAGGCAAGTGTTTCCAATACATTTTTACTCACTAAGATGCAGTCTTTGGTTCAAGACTAAGAAGATGATATCTAAAGGGGCTTCACAAAAGAATAATCAAGACCTCATGGCATTGCAGACCCCATACCTAAGAAGGGGTCCCACCCACACATCAATTATTAGCTCTGCCACCAACCTCAAACCACTGTGAAAAGACCTAACTGCAAGAACACAACATAGAAGAATCCCACAATGAAACAGAACAACTAAATGATTTGATTGCTAAGCAGGAAGCCATAAAACAGCACAAATGTTCTAACTGCAATGTTGTCCGCAACCCAAGACATGAAGCTTCTTCCATTTCTTTCATTTTTAGCAGCTGCAACTCAAGCATAATTCAAACAGTGTGACTATATCTATTTCTGACAATGATATCTCATCGTTACTACAAATCTGTTTGTCCCCTCACATAGCAAGTCACTGCCCACAGTAAAACACTGACCAATGTGATTGGTTGTGTTTAGGAGTAAGTGAAATGCAAATGAATCAAAAGCTGCTTGTGAGAAAACCTGTCTATACTTCTTTAAAAACAGCTCTGCTTTGATGAAAAGCGTTTTTAAGTGTTCAGAGGGAAAAATGGTGTAGCTGCTTGCCTGCATCTACTCAGAGGTCTGTGACAGGTTGTAAAAGAGAGGCGTCTGCTACTTGGCTTAGGGCAGAAACCCAGGCTGTGGAGAAGAGGCCAGACCAGGAGGAAGGAGGAGGGAGGACGAGCTAGCTGCCAGCAAGAGGCTGGAAAGAGCCCATCGCGGGGTTTCTCCACGTACCGAGGGAAGTCACAGGGAAAGGCAGTTTCATATTCCTGGGGCCTCACTTTCATTTTGCTGTCCTCAAGGAAGATAAAGGAGAAAGAAGAAACAGCTACCTTGTTAAATGACTATGACATGCCAGGCATCTACTAGATGTTTGGCATAATTTATCTACATTAATTTCATATCAACCCTGCACAAGGAAGTTAGTATCATCTCCGTTTGAAAAACACGGAAAGAAATGAGGTTCTGGAGGTAAAGAGAGCTGTCTAATATCACAGTTAGAATGTGGCAGAGCCTGTTGGAAAACTCATTCATTTCCTCTTCCCAGAGCCATACAGGATATAAAATAATTTTCCTTTGGGCAAAAAATAAATGAAGTTAAACATTTAGAAGAAAATATAAGAGGAAATCTTTGTGGCCTCAAAGTAAGAAGGGATTTCTTTAAAAAGACACAAAAAAAGGCAAACTATAAGAGAATTGATCAGTAATCATCCTTCCATTCACTGATTCAACAAATATTTTTGAACATGTGACACTTGTCACACACTGCCCCAGGAACCTAGGATACATCACTGAACAAAAGAGACCAAAAACCCTGCTGTCCAAGAGCTTATATTTCTAGAGAGAAACTATAATAAATTCAAATAAACATTTTTGTTCACCACTAAAGATAAAAAATACCGGCCAAAGACTGAGAAAAGGTATATAACCAACAAAGAATTTGTATCCAGAATACATAAATAAACTAAACAAATAAACTAAAAGAAAGAAAAACGAAAACAAAAAAACCCTTAAGGGCAAAAGAATAAGTAATTCACAGAAGTAGAAAGGCAAATGCCAGGAAACATGAAAAGATGGGTATTTCACTAGTAGTCAGGGCAATATAAATTATAATACTGAAGAGATACCATTTTATAACTATGAACTGGCAAAAATGAAAAAGACTGACAATATCAAGTACTGAAGATAATGCGGTACAAGGATTCTTAATTGTTCAGCTAAACTATACATTGTTGCCATATTTTACCTAATAATTTTTCCAATAACTAGTAAACCTGAAGATGGGCACATCATTTCCCCCAGCAATTCCACTCCTAGGTATAGACCTTAGAAAAATGAACGTATATAAAGAAGATATATAGAATTGTTTGTAAAAAACAAAATTGAAAACAACTAAATGTACAAGAGAATAAAGAATTTTGATGCCTTCATACAGTGAAATACTACACAACGGTGAAAATAAATGAACTATAAACTATATTTAACAACACAAATAATCTCACTAACATAATGCCAAGTAATTGAAGCAAGTTACAGAATACTCACAGTATAGTTTTACTTACAAAAAGTGGGTTTTTTGGTTTTTGGGGTTTTTTTTTCCCCAGAGATGGGGTCTTGCTATGTCACCCAGGCTGGAATGCAGTGGCCATTCACAGGCACAACCATAGCACACTACAGCCTCAAGTTCCTGGCCTCAAGTGATCCTCCTCCGTCAGCCTCCCAAGTGGCTGGAACTTCAGGTCCTAGCCATTTATACAAAGTTTTAAAAGTTCAAAACAACACTGTATATTTTGTTTAGAAATATGTAGCAAAAGTATAAAGAAAAGGAAAGATTATGAACTCAAAATTCAGAATGGTCGTTTCCTCTGAAGACAAAAGGGAGAGAAAAAGGAAAATGTGGCTAGGGTTTTGTATTGACAAAGTTTTATTTTGTAAACTGGGAGGTGGTAAATGTGTGTGTCTGTATTATTTATTTAATATATTTACTTATTAACAAACTAAGCAGAAATCTCCCAAAAATTATAATATCTATGAGGCATAAGCAAGGATGCTCAAAAGATAAATTAATGTTATCCTTGATAGGTTGTAAACAAGTAATCTTCGCTTCAGGTTTCAAATCTACCATGAAGCTCTAAGGTTGGAATACCAACGTGAAGTTTTTAGCCGGGGACATATGTATGGCCTAAAATACTATTATGCAAGGGAGAAAACATAAATGTTTTTACTAAAAGCAGAATGAGAAAACAAAAACAAAATGATTATGTGTCAGGCTATCAAAGGTTAAGCCAGATCTTTAAGATGTCTTAGGAAAAAACACAGCTATATGAGAAAACAATAGCAGCTCCTATATGAGAAGCTCAGGTTTTGAAAGTATGAGACAAGTGTATAAAGGGCCATGGAACAGAGCGCTACTGACCTTAGAGAATGAGGGTGTGAAAGAGGCGCCGGGTACGGTACTGTATGGACAGGGAGTCCAGACGCAACAAGACTGCCAGGAACTGTTCTCTGCTACTTAGGTCCTGTTACCCATTTACCTCCTCAATTTGACGTGGACTTCTTCCAGACAGATACCATATCCTCAAATGAGTCCTCATTATGTCCCAGGATCTGCTCTAGATTGTGTGAGAGACCCAAAGGTAAAATAGACATAGGCCTCAAGGAATGGGGAAGAAAAGTCAAATGGGAAGTCCAATGAAGGAGAAAAGACGTGTAGAAATAATTACATGGTGGGATACAAAAATGGGGAGATGTATGCCAGTGGGAGGACTGGGAAAGACTTTGTGGATGTCTTGAGTGATGAAGGATAGCTAGGATTAACAACAGAGGGGCAGGGAGGAAGGACTGAGAGGAGGGGAAAATAAGAAGAGGAAAATATGGAGCAGTGCAAGTTCAGTTTGACTACAGCCTGAGTACACAATTGGCCACATTATTTGGAGAAAACAACAAGCCACATGCAAGGGCAAAGTAAAAACTCAGCAATACCTATCTTGATGGCTGCGTACAGAAGGTCTGAGCAAGTATCAACCATCTTTCATTCTCCCCACTAATGCTAGTTTCATCTTGGCTCCAAGGAATGACCAATTTTGTTGAGCCAATGCCTTAAATTGAATTTGTGGCCAAAGTCCAAATATTTCCAAGTGAATTTCCTTGTACTCTTAAACCTCTGAAAAACATCAGGCAAGCTTTGATGGCCTGCCTGGGAAGTCTTTCTCACCACTAGGCAGTTTAGTCCACCAGACATAGGTTGGGTAATCAACCAGGGAGAAAAGTTGATGGGAGGCAAATCAGAACACAGTCACATTTTTTTACAAGTTGTAAACAACACATTTTTGTAACTGAAGAAATAAACATAGCTCACTTCTAAGAAAGCAAACATTTGTAGGAAAGTCATTAGATGACATCTGCTCTCTAATGGAAAATGTAAAGAAAACAGTGTGATTCAGGCCAAACCAAGGGAAACACCAATTAGTATTATTTAGACTACGGCACTATCATGCTTCCTTGTATAATAAACAAACACTGAATCTCTTTACACTTTAACACCAGTGTTCTCCCATGAGACATCAACTTAGTTCCTCTTCAAATATACTAGTCATCAATCTACTCAGCCATTTGTGCCAACAGCAAGGACGAGTGATATTGGTAGGCTCTTCTGGCAGACCTAACATATCTCAGAGAAAAAGGATAAAAAGAAATGGAAAAGAAGAATGGGATGGTGAAAGAGTGACAAAAGACAGAGAAAGAACAAAGGTAAATGCATCTAAGGTAGTGTGACAAGTAGAGTTCCCTACCTGCTACTTTCTGGCCTGGACACCACAGGTTTTCCAGAACAAGACATCTGGTAAGCTATAGGTGTCTGCTATTAGTTCTGACTCTCTCTTTTTCTATGAACCTTGGGCAGGTCTGTCTCGAGCTCCATGATCTCTGATGTTCTCTTTATCCCATCCCTGAGTCTCTAAATCAACTGGCCAACCATAAATTATGCCAGAGAGAATACAGAGAAGCCTGCTACATACAGTCAAGAGCCCTCTCCCAGGGTCACAAAGTCAAGATGCCAGCATTCAGGCAACTAAGATACCCAAGCGTCTCTAGCCAGAAACTGTCCAAAACGACTGAAGAAAAACAGAATGAGAATATCAAAAATAGTTTTGAAACTGGAAACAATGCCAACTATATGACACAAATTTTAAGGCATTTTTTTGCGAGATCAAGTACAGGTAGGATCAAATAAAAAAAAAAGTCACTAATGACAGATTTTTAAATGTCCATTCTTAGGAAAAGAGGAGCAGTGTTATGGGGAGTAAATAAATAAAATTCAAGAAGTATCCTTGATATGGAGGGTTAGCAGCTGAAGACCACAACAGGGCACAGAGGAAACAGGAACACCTTCACTTGAGTTCTGTCTCTTACCATGCACCGACAGCAGTCAGGAAAGCTGGGAAAGCAAGTGGGCCACACCCAATGTGAGTCTCTAGATAGGGCTGTCCATGACCCCAGCTTCCAGAGCCAGCCCTTTCAGAGTACTATTCAAAGTATTTAATGCACAGGCACTAACCAATCAGATAAATGTCAGCCAGAACTATTAATATGTCTAGGCTCGTAAATATTTGCCAACATTAATCTCAAATCCATTCTCGATCATCTTAAAGATGAATTTCTAGGACACAAAAGCAAACAGTGGGGGACCTATGGTAGCCATTAGTGCTGCTCACTAAATAATTTCAGTTCTCCTCCTGGGTCCATGATAGAAGTGTACGACCCCACCCCTTTGAAGTTGAGTATGTCCACATGACTTACTTTAACTAATAAAATATAAATGACATGTGTCACCTCTATTCAGAAGCCTTTAAGATCAAGCACCCAATTTGCCACATTTTCTATTTTTGTCTGACATGGAAATCTGCTTTTTCAGATGGCAAAAGCACTGAGAAGAAATGTGATAGATATGTAAATGAACAAGAAAAAATCCTTTCTGTATTATATCACTAAAATATTTTGATTATTTGTTACTGAAGCATGATCTAGCCTATTCTAGCTGATATCAGATCCAAGGAAAAGTGTGCCTCCCAAGTCTGGGGAATACTGCAAATAGCCGTAGGGCTATTGCAAATGCTTATTCAAGAACATGTAAACAGAAATAAAACCAACTTGAAAACTACGAGAATCTGTAGCATTAAAATAATAATAACATAACCTGTAAGAGAACATTTTTTTAAATTTTATTCTAGAAAATAAACTAAATTTTGGATAACATTTGCTTTGAACTCTTAAGGAAATTAAAGAAAACATGACCTTTGAAAAATAAGACATGAACAATATAATGAACAATATCTTATTGATAAGATAATAATGTGAAATTTTAAAAAGAGCTGGTATAAAAAATAATGAAAGGAAATAATATCTTAAAGCACCAGAAAAAGTACAGAGCAGAAATTACATCACAGAAAATTAAGAGTCAGTTAAGTAGCAGATCAGTGTAAGACTTAGGAAAAAAAAGGAAAACACAAAAATTATAAAAGATGATAAAGAGTACAATATCTACATATGGAAAATTGATGTTATTAAAGAAGAGAACAGAAAAACTAAAAGAGAAGAAAAGATATTTAAAGACATACTAGAAGAAAACATTCCTAAGTCAAAAAAAAAAAAAAACACAACTAAAGTGTGCCAATAAAAAATCAGAACCTGGTCATATCTAAAGTATCAAAATTCTTAAAGATTATAAAAAAGAATCTTGGATTACGGACAAAATCGCGTACACTCATGTCCCCCTTGCCCATCACCCAAATACAACTAAACACCCTGGACATAATCACATAAACAATCATAAGAAGAGTCTCTGAAAAGTAAAAAGAAGAGAAAAGACTGGCTAGGAACCTCAGAACTTAAGGAACAATATAGTGGTGGGTTCACTGGGTTTTTCTTTCACATTCCATATGTTCTGGACTGTGTGCTAGGGAACACTGCAACTCATAAATGCCTACAAGCAGAGACAAAAAGGAAAGAAAAGCCTGCTCTCTCCAGTCAAAGGACTAGAAGACAGCCCAGCACAACAAACATCTTTTTGACAATAACCCCCTTACATCAAACACCATGGATGCCTTCCCCAACTCCTGCCCAGCAAAGAGTGAAAAGTCTGAATTTCCACACCCTAATAAGTGGTAGTAGACACTCTGGGACACGCTACCCTCCCACCAACGGTGGCATGGTGTCAGCAAAGACCAAGTTGGGATTTTGGACTCCCATCTTAATCCTAGTAATAATAGGTAACACAGAGTAACACTCCCCTCACCCACTGCTGGACAATATCTGCTAAGATGAAGTGAGAAGCCTGGACTTCCACCCTTACCCAGCAGTGGCAGATGGTGCTCCTCTCCCTCACAAATAGAGTCGCGGCTGGGGAGGCGCAACTTGGAGAGGAGGGAGCTGGAGAAAGGAAATCCTTAAAACTGCACATAAACCTCTAGGCAGACCCCTAACCAACTCACACATGAAACTGACCAGAATGAGCAATGCGAAAGACCTGAGAACTGAACTACTGTGTGGAATGCCACTGCATGTGCATGAAGCAGACCAGAATAGAATTGCAAGGGCAGTAAAAATTAAACTCTTATAATTATAGCCTACAAAAGGAGGCAAGGACCTACACACTAGATCTAAACAAGGTCACTGTCTGCTGAAATAGAAGATGGATTTAAATTGAATCAAATAAGATCCAGAGTCTCATAATACTCGAAATGTTTAGGATATAATTTAAAAATCATTTTTTACTACGAATTAGGAAAATAATAACTTAAATGACAAAAGACAATCAACAGATACCTACACTGAAACGAACTCAGATGTTCAAATTATCTGACAATGATTTTAAAGCAGCCATCTTAAAAATGTTTCTATGAGCAATTCAAGCACTCTTGAAACAAACAAAAAATAGAAAATCTCATGAAAGAAATAGAAGATATTTTTTAAAACCCAAATAGAAATTACAGAACTGAAAATGCAACATCTTAACTTTAAAAAATTTTTAAAACCTCACCGGATAGAGGTTTTTAGCACAGTGAGATGACAGATCAGTATACTTCAACAAAAAATCAAGAGAAATTACCCAATCTGAACAACAGAAAGAAAATATACTGAAAATAAAATAAACAGAACATCCAAGGCCTATGGGAGATTAACAAAGGATATAATACTTTCACCATCACAGAACAAAAAGGAGAATACATATATAATATATAAATATACATATATATATAGCCTAAAAATAATACTTGAAGAAATAATGGCTAAAATTTTCCCAATTTGGGGGAAAAGCCTAAAACTAAAGATTCAAGAATCTGAATTCTAAGCAGCACAAACCCAAAGAACTATAAGAAGATATATCACTATTAAACATTTCAAATATAAGGACAAACAAAAATCTAAAAATCAACTAGAGAGAAACAATGCATTACCTACAGGAAAAAAACAATTTGAATAACATTAAATTTCTCATCTGCAACCATAGAGACAGAAGGCAGTAGCACAACGTGTTTCAAGTGCTGAAAAAGAGACAGAACTCTTAGCCTATAATTCTATACCCAGCAAAAATATCCTTCTAGAATCAAGACATTCTCAAGTGAAGCAAAACTAAGAATCTGTCGCCAGAAGGCCTACCATTAAAGAAGAGATAAAAGAAGTGTTCTAAAAAGAAAGGATAAAATAACAGAAGATGGCTTCAAAACTCTTGGAAGGAAGAAACAACAATTAATGGGTAAAAATATGGGTAAAGATAATAGAATATCCTTCTCCTTATGACTTTTTAAAATATATTTGACAGTTGAAACAAAAGTTATGTCATTTGATGTGGTGCTCAAACTATGTTGAGGACATATTAAGACAGCTATATTCAAAAGGGTAAAGAGTAAGGGGACCTAAATAGAGATAAGGTTTCTACACTAAGTGAGGTGGTAAAGTTGGTATCAGTAGACTTTAATAAGATAAAGCATGAGGGGGAGAGGAAGGGAGAGAAAGAGAGAGAGACAGAGAGAGAGAGAGAGAGAAATTGAAAATTCCCATAGGAAAATCAACATAAAAGCTTAAAAAAAATTCAAGTAACCCACGGGAAGACAAGAAAAGGGAAACAGCAGAACAAAAAAAAGTGAGACTAAAGACAAAATAAGTTTAAAACTGGAAAACTGAAGTATTATTTAGTATAATTACTTTTCATGTAAATAGTCAAATTATAGCAAATACACCAATATACCAGATAGAGATGGGCAGAATGAATTTTTTAAAAACATGACTCAACTATATGCTTTATATAAGAAACTCACTTCAGATATGATAATATAGGCAGGTTCAAAGTAAAGGATGAAAACACATATACTATGCTAATAATATATTTCATAGTAAATTTTAAAAGAAGTGGCTACATTCATATTAGATAAAGTAAACTTCAGAGTAAAGAAAAACATCAGAGACATAAAGGAAAGTTCCACCACCAAGAAGATATAGGAATTCTAAATGTGTATGCACCAAACAACAAAGTTTCAAAATATTTCAAGCAAAAACTGATACAACTGAAAGTAAAATTATACTCAATGAAACTATACTTGAGGATTTAATCACCTTTCTCTCAGAAATTGGTTGAATAACTAGATAGAAAATCAGCAAGATTATAGAAGAACTAAACAACGCCGTCAACCAACAAAATCTAATTGACATCTAAAGAACACTCCACCCAACAATAGCAGAATATACATTTTTTTCAAGAGTGCCCATGGGACATTCACCAAAATAGACCATATTGGACACAAAACAAACTTCAATGAATTTAAAAGGATTAAAATCAGACAGAGTCTATTCTTTGACAACAATGGAATAAAACTAGAAATCAGTAACAGAAAGGTACAGGAAAATTTCCAAACACTGGGAAACTAAATAACATGTTTCTTAATAATCCATGAGTCAAAGAGAAATTCTCAAAATGTCTTAGTCCATTTGGGATGCTTTACCAAAATATCACAAACTGGGTAGCTTATAAAAAACAGAAATGTATTTCTCACAGTTCTGGAGAGTGGGAGGTCCAAGATCAAGGTGCCAGCAAGTCCAGTATCTGCTGAGGGCCTACTCTCTGGTTCATAGATGGTGTCTTTGCATTGTGTTTTCACGTGGAAGAAGGGACAAGCAAGCTCCCTTTGGCCTATTTTTTAAGGGGCATTGATCTCATTCAGAAGGGCTTGCCCTCATGAGTTGATCACCTCCCAAAGGCCCCACTTCCTAATACCATAACCTTGGAGGGTAGGATGTTGTTGTTGTTGTTGCCGTCGTTGTTGTTGTTGAAACAGAGTCTTGCTGTGTCGCCCAGGCTGGAGTGCAGCAGCGCAATCTCAGCGCACTGCAAGCTCCGCCTCCCGGGTTCACGTCATTCTCCTGCCTCAGCCGCCCAAGTAGCTGGGACTACAGGCGCCCGCCACCACAGCCGGTTAATTTTTTGCATTTTCAGTAGAGATGGGGTTTCACCGTGTTAGCCAGGATGGTCTCGATCTCCTGACCTCGTGATCCACCTGCCTCCACCTCCCAAAGTGCTAAGATTACAGGTGTGAGCCACCATGCCCGGCCAGAGGGTAGGATTTTAACATATGAATTTGGAGGTGGATGGACACAAACATTGAGCACATAGCACAAACGAAAGCTTAAAAATATTGTTTAATAAGAATGAAAATGAAAGTAAAACATATCAAATTTTGTGTTATGGCAAAATCAGTTACAGAGAGAGAACGTTATAGCACTAAATGCTTGCATTAGAAAAAAAAGAAAAGATCTCAAATCAATAATCTAATCCCATCCCCAATAAAATGGAAAACAGAAGGAAAAAAAGGGACCAGAAGGAAGAAAATAATAAAGAGCAAAAATCACTGAAATAGAAAATAGAAAAACACTAGAAGAAATATATAAAACAAAAACCTAATTCTTTTTAAAGACGAACAAAACAAGAAGCTGACAAAGAAAAAAGTAAGCAATACTACAAAGAATAAAAGAGAGAAAATGCAAACTTCAAGTATCAGGAATGAAATAGATATCACTACAGATCCTGCAACCATTAAAAGGATAACAAGGAAATGCAAGAAACAATTCTACATAGAAAAATTCAACGATTTGAAATAGACACATTCCTTGAAAAACAAAAGATACCAAAATTTACTCAATATAAAATAGATAACCTGAATAATACTATAACTATTAAGAAACTTGAGTTCACAGTTTAAAATCTGTCAAAAATGAAATATCCAAATTTCACTGGAGAATTATACCAGATATGTAAAGAACACCAACCTCTTCAGAAAACAGAAGAGAAAACACCCTCCAACTCATTTTGTGAAGATAGTACTAAAACCAGACAATGACAGGACAAAAAAAGAAAGAAAAAAAAAAAAGAAAACAGCAGGTGAATATCTCTCATGAATTTAGATGCAAAAATTCTCAACAAAATATTAGTAAATAGAATTCAGCAACATATATAAAAAGAATGATATGCCATGACCAAGTGGAGTTTATTTCAGGGATGCAAGGCTGGTTCAATACCTGAAAATCAATGTAATACATCAAATCAACAGTGTTTAAAAAAAAAAGATAAATCACGTGATCATATAAACTGATGCAGAAAAGAGCATTTCACATAATTAAACACCTATTCATGATTTTAAAATTCTTCCATGGACCTTATCCATGGGAATAGATTAGGGAGAGAAACTTAACATTAAGCCATTCAAGGACTTCCTAGTTTCACCAGATATCAAGGCAGCACATAGTACTGGTTGTTAATTTTAGGTCTTATATCCCTTTGTCTATGTGGAGAATCCCAGAAATCTGAAAAAGAACCCTTCCTAGAACTAGTATATGATTTCAGAAAGGTTGCAAGATACAAGATCAATACACAAAAATCAATTGTATTTCTGTGTATTAGCAACCAATGGATGGGTAATGAAATGAAAAACCCAACACCATTTACCATCACTCCAAAAAATATATAGAATATGTAATTATAGAACCAACAAGGATTGTTCAGAATTTTACAAAACACTTATGATAGAAGTCAAAAAACAGCTACATAATGAAGAGATAGACGATATTCATGGATTGGGAAGACTCAACACAGTAAAAATGTTTATCCTTCCCCCAAAACTGACTTATAGGTTTAACACAATTCCTATCAAAATTCCAGCAAAATTTTTCTGTGTGTGTGTGTGTGTGTGTATGTATGTATAGACAAGCAAAACTGATATGGAAATGCAAAGAAATTAGAATAGTTAAAATAATTTTGATAAAGAATAATAAAGTAAGAGGAATCACTCTACTTTAAGACTTACTATAAAGCTACAGTAATCAAGATAGTGTGACACTGTAGGACAAATAGGAACAACAGATCAATGAAACAAAATGAAGAATCTGAAAACAGACCCACACAAATACCCTCAACTAATTTTTGACAAAGGAGCAAAAGTAATGTAATGGAGGATGAATGTCTTTTCAAGAAATGGCAATGGTGCAACTGGACATCATAGGCAAAAGTGAGTCTTGACCTTAACCTCACACCATATAATGTAAGTTGTGACCTTAACCTCACACTGTATGAACAAAGTAATTCAAAATGGATCATTAACTTAAATATAAAATGTCAAACTATAAAATATTTAGAAGAAAACATAGGAGAAAATCTTCAGGACTTAAGGTAGGCAAAGCATTCTTAGCCATGACACCAAAAACCATGATCTATAAGTGAAAATTTTTGATAAATAGAACTTCACCAAAATCTATAACTTTTCCTCTGCAAAAAAATAATAAAAATAAAAATGAAAACCTGTAAGAGGATAAAAGAATCAAGCTACATACTGGGAGAAAATATTTACAAACCACACATTCCATATTAAAGAAGCTAAAAGGGCCAGGCGCGGTGGCTCAAGCCTGTAATCCCAGCAGTTTGGGAGGCCGAGACGGGCGGATCACAAGGTCAGGAGATCGAGACCATCCTGGCTAACACAGTGAAAGCCCGTCTCTACTAAAAAATACAAAAAAATAGCCGGGCGAGGTGGCGGGCGCCTGTAGTCCCAGCTACTCGGGAGGCTGAGGCAGGAGAATGGCGTAAACCCGGGAGGCGGAGCTTGCAGTGAGCTGAGATCTGGCCACTGCACTCCAGCCTGGGCGACAGCGCGAGACTCCATCTCAAACAGAAAGCAGGGAAGAAGCCATGAATTCTAAATGCTGAATACAGATGAGGACTCCACTTGCACTTCTACTGCCTGCCAACTCTAGTCTCATATTAGTTTCCCTTAAGATAGCTTTCTTTCTTGACCTTATCAGGGATTGTTAGTCAATGGATTCATTAATTGCATCTCAGAATTATGTGCTAATCCTATGTTACAAAACAGAGCTCTGAGGTCAGTGAGTACTTCCACATGACAGCTTAAAAAAGATGCCTATGTCCTGCGTGCCATGTGTCTTTTGAAGGACAAGCTTCCCTTGGTTATTCCTAGAGTGGAAAAAAACTGTTAACATCTAGGACACTACCCCAGGACTGGCGAATGAAGCATGTTGGGAGCCAAGGCTTACTCAATGCACTCTGTATCCTGGGAAGGGCATCAGCACCAGAGAGGGTCAACAGACAACATAGAAAAAAAACCAGTAATGATGCCAACAAAGACTGAGACATTACCTTGGCCTGTCACACTCTAGGGACTCACCAATGCTCCACTGGGAAAAACTGAGGATAGCAATCAGTACATTATCTGTGTTGCTCTGTGTCGTACAAATACGTATGTGTGCCTGTCTATTCGTTTTATCAATTAACACCATAATAAACAGTGGCCAGTTTATTCCATGGTGTAGGTGGGTTTTCTCTCCCTCTCCCCAAAAGCTTTGTTATCTTTTAAAGTGTCTGGTTGCTAAGTGCACTGCTAAGGACTCACCAGACATCAGCAATCATCAGCCAGGTGCATAGAAGGCACCACCTAGGTAAACAGCCCTCTCACAAACAGGGCCTGAACAGAGCCCGCCAGAGCATGGCTGCCTGCCACTCCACGCATTCCTTCTCTGCTCCATGCACCAAAATGCTTTCCTGGCTCTGACAATGGAAGCTGCTAATGCATCCCAGAAAGTGTTTACAGAGCGTGCAGCATAAGTGCTCCGCCTCTGGAGCTGTGAACAATGATGCTTGCCACATGCTGGACCTCCCAGGGACGGGAAGGAGAGTTCCAAGGTCAGTTCAAAGTAACCGGTCTACCTCCAAGATGCAAGCCCACAAAGCCTGTCCTGAGAAGCATGGCCGCTGCTCAGGCCCTCAGCAAAGGCCTGACTGGGCTCTGGGAAGGTCTGTTTCCCTTGGAGAGTCATGGCAGAAGACAGCATTCATTGCAAATGTCCCACTTATCCCTGTTCCATGGAAAGGAAGCTCTGCATTCTACATGTGAAGTGTTTGCTCTGAAAGGAATTTGGGTTGAACAGTAAAGGGCGCTGGACTTGTTTCATCTGCCCATCCCACACCTCTTTTCTCTTCTCTTTCAACTGGAAGGAATAATGACTACAAATGACTGCCAACAAATGGGCAACTTTCCTCCAGAAGGGCAGGCATGTCCCTCACATTCAGGCTGGCTTCTTTCCACTATGATCTACAATCTGCACACCCAGCAAATGGGCAGTTATCCCTCAGCTTCACAGAGAATACCCAAACCAGGCAGGAAGAGCCTCTTCACAGGCCCTGCCTTCACCTTAGCAAAAGATGCCAATAGTGCTTTCTCCCTTCCAAACACACTTTGAGTTCTATCTTCCAGACCCCCTGGAGTACCAGCAAGCTTTGCTTATGATTTACACCCCTGCATCATTGACACCTTATTTTTGCATTCTAACATATATCGGTCACTCTTTTCATAAACTATAGACTCACAGAGTATCCATTTTATAATATATCTTAAAATGTACTCCTAAATGAGCCATACCAACCCTCAGAATTCTCTACTCTGATTCCCAGGGTGGCCACTTCTATTTGGATTTAAGGGTGACAGGGTTTAAAATGCCCAGGCTTCTATGCAGTTAACATTTTATTAGTGATCTCAAATGCGAGTGAGCATAGGTCGGCAAGACACTCTCCCAGGCTACTAATGGTACAACTTAGTAATAAAGAGAAATGCTTGTTGCACAAAGGTGTTAAATATCCCTTTATTGATAATATTGTAAAAACTAAAAAGCCACCCAGAGGCAAAATCAGCAAATGGGAAAGCAGAATTTAATCTTACCCAACAGCTAGGCCCATTATTCCTCCTAAGGAGAGAAGTATCTTTGCATACGAAAACAGCTAGGCAAGCATTTGTTGACAGAGCTCCTGAGGACACAGATCAATAGGAGACAAGAAAACAAAAGAGTTAGATTGCTCCCCACTAGAACTAAATGGGAATTAGTGTGGGAGTGGAAAAGCGGAGGGAGATAACTAGTAAAGAAGAGTCGGGGACATCAGAACAATATTCTTCAATGCAGAGAATATAATTTATTGTCAAATAGCTGTGAAAATTCACAAAATGTCCAACTATCAAATATCTTTGGGACACACATAAAATTGAGCACCTTACTACATTTCAAAAAATGAAATAAAACCCACATTCTCTGAAGAGAGAATAAATCAGAATATCATTGCAAAATAACTTGAAATTTTTTTGAAAAAGTATAAAATATTTGCCTTTGCTGTCCAGAAGGTTTCCAGGAAAATACAAATTATCTTCTTGTATTTTATATTGATCAAAACGGATTAAAGAATCTGGAGAAATCCCGAACACTCCAACAATTGTATAAAAAGTAAAGAGGATGTCAAAGTAGTACTGCCCCCAAAAACTTCTGTGTCCTCTTTATTTTATTGGCAAGTTCTTTCCAACCTTCAAGGAACAGGTTATTTCTGTGCAATTTAAACAGACCCAGAAAAGGAAAAATTATGAAAAGTACCCAATGCATTTTATGAGGTTAGTAAAAATCTTGATCTAAAAACCTGAAAAATATAGTACAAACCAACATCTCTTATGAATACAGATGTAGTAATTTTCAATAAAATATTTGCAAACCAAATCCAGCTGAATATTAAAAAACCAATATACCATGGCCAAGTACAGTTAATGCCAGGAACACAAGGATGACTCAATATTCAGAAACCTATTAATATAATTCCTCATGTTACTAGGTCAAAGGAGTGAAAGAATATGAACATCTAGATAGCTCTGAAGAACGCTGATAACTAAGCATGCTGTAAATTACAGTTTTATCTGCACACCATTGGCAATAGTTGGTTTAGCCCAGGAGACACCATCCCAGGAGAGCAAAGTTAATATAGACATCAGTTGACCAGAATCAGGCAGTTATGCTGAGTGTCTCAGTTACCAGACACCAACCTCAATACACACACAGGTAGACAGAGAATGGGGTCTATTAACCAGAGCAGTATTTCTTCACACTGTGAGTACATTCCATTAGTGGGTTATAAAATGAATTGATTAGGTCTTAGCCATTTTTTCACAGAATCAACTGGAATAGAATGAAATGAAATAGAATGGAAAAGAAAAACAAATAAGATAAGTATTGTTTCCCGAAACTTTTGTTTCAGTAATATGAAAAACATACGTGTGTGCGTGTGTGTATGTGTGTGTGTGTGTGTGTGGTCATAATATAAAATGCATTTATTCCCGTGAGTCACAGTCAAAAAATTTAAATAATACCACTGACCTAGGGGATTAAGAGGAATTATTTTCTGGATTTCTACTGCTATAGACTTCAGTCTAGAGTTAGAGTTAGGATTATGAGTGAGATAGTAAATAAAGAATAAAGCCTCTTCCTATAAATTATGAACATCTTTCTTTTTCTTTTTTTTTTCTTTTTTTTTTTTTTTGGAGACAGAATATCGCACTGTCACCCAGGCTGGAGTGCAGTGGTGTGATCTCAGCTCTCTGCAACCTCCACCTCCCAGGTTCAAATAATTCTCCTGCCTCAGCCTCCCGAGTAACTGGGACTACAGGCGTGCACCACCAAGCTTGGCTAATTTTTGTATTTTTAGTAGAGATGGGATTTCACCATGTTGGCCAGGCTGGTCTCAAACTCCTAACCTCAGGTGATCTGCCTGCCTTGGCCTCCCAAAGTGCTGGGATTACAAGCGTGAGCCACCATGCTCAGCCCCTATGTTATATAAACATCTATTTCATGAAGTAAGGCTGTGGCAGATCATGGAGACCTGATTTGTGTCAACTCCTCCCAAAGTCATAATTTCATTTATGAGGGTTGTGAAAGTGTAGTGATTAAAGCATGCTCCCTGGAACTAGGCTGCCTTAAAGAAAAGCCTGCCACAACAGTAGATTAGATTATTTTTCAAAAATACTCACTCCTGGCCAGGTGCAGTGGCTCACACCTGTAGTATCAGCACTTTGGGAGGCCAAGGCGGGTGGATCACAAGGCGAGGAGTTCAAGACCAGCCTGGCCAATATGGTGAAACCCTGTCTCTACTAAAAATACAAAAATTAGCTGTGCGTGGTAGCGCACACCTGTAATCCCAGCTACTGGAGTGGCTAAAGCAGGACAATCGCTTGAACCCAGGAGGCGGAGGTGCAGTGAGCCAAGATCGTGCCACTGCACTCCAGCCTGGGCGACAGAGTGCTATTCCATCTAAAAAAAAAAAAAAAAAAAAAAAAAAAAACTCATTCCTCCAACACACACAGATATAGAAAATCTCCATGGGAGGAGCACACTCCCCTGCCCTAATAACTTCAGACAAGCCTGTATAATTTGCTCTGCCCTCTGGCCTCGTAGTAGGTAAGAATGCTTCCCTATTCCCTGACTATGGCTTCAGCTGTGTGAGTTGCTTTGCTCAGTGGGATGTTAGCAGAAATAACATAAGCAGAAGCTTAAAAGACTCATGTGTTGGGTTTTCTGTATCTCTATCATTACCAAGAAAGAAAATATGCTCTGGTTAGTCTCTTGGTCCAAGGAGGATGGGAAACACATAGAGCAGAGCCCCATTAAGAAGAGAATACCCATCAGAACAGAATGTTCACAGGATCGATGCACACAAATTTTTTAAAATAGCAAGAAACAGAACGAAAATGTAGTCAAAGAACATGTATTACTAAATAAATTACTCAAAAAAAGTCAAAAACACATTATGAACAACTCGGTCTCCCTTCTTAAAAGCTCAGGTAGAAATATGAGTTTAAAGGAAACATTTCAAGACAACAGAAAAAGTGAGCTTAGGAAAAGAATAGCAAAAATAAAAATGAAAACATTACATATTTGATGACCCCATTTTTAAAGTTCCTGAAACACAAACCTACGCACACACAGATAAAAAAAAATTGTATAAAAATTGTTTATATCATGTCCTGATATGACACTTCAGAATAAGGAAGAAATCATGTAGGTATAGTGTCAGACAAAGTGAGAAAAAAACAGAGAAAATATCAAATTGACCACGGACTTCTCTTCAGTAATACTCAATGCCAAAAAAACAGAATCAATATTTACAAAGACCTGAAGAAAAAGAGTGAGAAAAGTTTTCCTTGGATTGTTGAATATTTTCTGTTCTCTTTTTCAAAAATATTAACTATGCATATGTTGGGTCTCCTTTGTCATCATTTTTCTATCATCATTTGTATATTTTTGTTTTTTATATTTCATCTTGTTGGGTGCATGTTTTGTCTAGCATGTTCCCAATTGCTTATTCCATGGCACTTATCTTTGTTGTTTCTAGTGGCATCAGCTGTTTGCTGAAGAACAGCATAAAGAGGACATGGTGTATGAGACAGAGAATGAATAGAGTAGTCCCTAACTTCCATTATGCTTTGGTGTTTGGTGAATCCTATCACTAAATATGTTATTTTCTTTTCTTTAGAGTCCCATCTTCTCTTCATTTTCAGCATTCAAAAGTCATCAGGGATCTCAAGAGAGACCCTAACCTATAGGCTCTTTGTTATGGAAAGGGTTGCTCTTCCACCCCACTGACCTCTTCATCCCATTTCACCTCCACCAATCTCCCTCTGTAGGAGGCTGTGTTGTACACATGGACAATAAAATTTTTGGTCAATAAGGGTTCCCTGTCAATTCTATGTACCTTGTCATTTTTGGTGTCAAACTGGGCCTTTTTGGGGACAATACCTGCTTCTTTCAAGTCCCACTCAGGGCCACCAATTTCACTGTTCTTACAAAAGTTTATTACATAGGACATCCTTACAGAAATCTCTGTCCTGCTCAGAATCCAAGGAAACACATGCCAATCTTCAGGATCTTCTTTCCCCCACATCCAGACCACAGTACTCAAAAAAAAAAAAAAAAACCTTCATAATTTGTGTTTGGAAGCTGGCACCATTTCCTTGCTTCATTAGAGATAAACTGTTCTTTTTGTTGCTGTTTGTTTTTCAAAGTTTTGAGAGAAGAAACTTTTGTTACTCCTCCATTATGCCATATGCCATTTAAAACAACAGAACTTTTTGTTCTTGGAATGTGACCAAAAATTTAAAGACCTGGACTAGTCAAAACTATAATAATGAAGGGAGGTCTTGCCTTAGTGGATACCAACACATTACAAAGGTACAATAACTTTAAAAGTATGAATCAGCACAGGAAAAGACTGAAAGATTAACTGACTAATATATTCTAAAATAAATATTTAAATATTTAAAACGAAATATAAGACTAGGTGATAATATAGATATCCATATATTTTCTCCCAACATGAAGTTACTTCTAAGCATGACAAAAGTAGAGAGTTAAAAAATTAAGAGACTCCTAGAGTAGACTACTTAAAAATTTTTAATGGCAGTATATCCAAAACATAAACAAAAATAAAATGTAAATGACAAAATGGGAAAATTATTTGCAACATAAGATAAAAAATTAACACTTTGTATATAAGGAGTACTTACAAATTAATAAGATTCTCATGGAGAAATGGGCATACATATGAAGACGAAAATTTATTTTTCTATTTCTTTTTTTTTTTTTTTTTTGAGACAGAGTCTTGCTCTGTCACCCAGGCTGGAGTGCAATAGCACAATCAGAGCTCACTGCAGCCTCAACCTCCCAAATTCAAGTGATCCTCTTGCTTCAACCTTTCAAGTAGCTGGTAACGGCCGGGCGCGGTGGCTCAAGCCTGTAATCCCAGCACTTTGGGAGGCCGAGATGGGCGGATCACGAGGTCAGGAGATCGAGACCATCCTGGCTAACACGGTGAAACCCCGTCTCTACTAAGAAATACAAAAAATAGCCGGGCGAGGTGGCAGCGCCTGTAGTCCCAGCTACTCGGGAGGCTGAGGCAGGAGGATGGCGTGAACCCGGGAGGCGGAGCTTGCAGTGAACTGAGATCCGGCCACTGCACTCCAGCCTGGGCTACAGAGCGAGACTCCGTCTCAAAAAAAAAAAAAAAAAAAAAAAAAAAAAAAAAAAAGTAGCTGGTACCACAGGCACACACACCACCACGCCCAGATAATTTATCTTTATCTGTTGTAGGGATGGGGGTCTCCCTATACTGTGCAGACTGGCCTTGAACTCCTGGGGTCAAGCAATCCTTCCACCTCAGCCTCCTAAAGTGCTGGGACTACAGGTGTGGCCATTGTGCCCAGCCCTGCTATTCCATTTCTTTTTTTTTTTTTTTTTTTTTTTTTTTTTTTTGAGACGGAGTCTCACCCTGTCGCCCAGGCTGGAGTGCAGTGGCGCGATCTCGGCTCACTGCAAGCTCCGCCTCCCGGGTTCCCGCCATTCTCCTGCCTCAGCCTCCTGAGTAGCTGGGACTACAGGCGCCCGCCACCGCACCCGGCTAATTTTTTGTATTTTTAGTAGAGACGGGGTTTCACTGTGGTCTCGATCTCCTGACCTTGTGATCCGCCCGCCTCGGCCTCCCAAAGTGCTGGAATATACAAAAAAGCAGTAATAACAAATGGCCCCAAGTATTTTTAATAACCTCTAACTAATAAAATTTCCTTAATCTTATAGTGCCAACTATTGCAAGGTAAGCATAGACATTAATGGAATTTTCTAAAAGACAATTTGTAGTATATATTAAAGGTCTTAAAATTTCACAAACTTCTTGACCCAAAAATTATATGCCTTAACAAACACTTATTTGAATACATTTCGATGCTCAGTGTGAAGAACTAGTTAATAAATCCAAATGATGTAACAGCAGGAATACATTTAATATTACTATAGGAAAATATTTAATGATATGTAAAAAATATTCCTTATAATGTTAAATTTTTTAAATAGTTATCAAAATAGAGTATAGCCACTGTTTAAAATATACATATTTGTTAATATCCTAAGAAGAATATCGGAAATCTATACAACAAAATCCTAACAATTCGTAGAATTAAAGGTGATGCTTATTTTCATCATTGTCCCTTCCTGTGTTTTCTATATTTTTATAATGAATATGTGCTGTTTTTAAATTAAAAAATCACAAAGGTAATTTCAAAAGAGTAAAGAGAATTTAAAGCCCCTTAAAACTGTAAATATTATTTTATTAGTAAAATAGTTACTCTTTGTTTTTAAATTATTTTCAAAATAAAATGTCGTTTTATTTGTAAATGAAGGCTTGGAGAATAAAAGCATTTCTGAGTATTTGACCACAATAATTTATAGCATACGTTGGCCGGAGCTGTTCAGTGCTGACAAATTCCAGAAAGTAATTGCATGAAATACTTGGAGAGGAAACTGCTTTATGCTTCCATGCTATTTATGGAAATTAGCATCTTTGTAAAAATAAACTGAAAGCAATCACAATCATAAACCCTGAAATGTGGTTTCCATAAGATGTTAGTTTTGGTGCTTTAAGATCCATTAGTAATGCAATGGAGGAACACTGCCTACATTTTTTCTGTTATGAAACAATTACATGTAATTGGTTTTTTCCTCTTCTATCTTCAATCTCTCCCTTTCTCCTGGCTGCTTTCTTTTTAGGGTATGAATATACTGAATACACTCTGCTAAGGAAAACCTCTCTAATGACCCTGTTTCTCTCTCAAAGAGTAGTATATACTTCGTTTATTCAGTGCCTCACCTTCCCCCAAAGGTGAGACTCCATGTAGTCCCCCAAACTACTCCTTCAAATGTAACCAATTATTTCCCAAGATCAGGGTGAATTTCCACCTTCATCTGTCCCTAACACTTGTTTGGAACCTGAAGGAATTTTGATTCCTCCCTCTCTCTCTCAATCCCACTTACCAAGGTATCTATAACGCTATTTGAAGAAAACCTCAAAAGTTTACATTTGAGAGACTGCATCATCATGAGACCTGGGCCTCCACGTGATAACCCCCAGGCAGGAGCCTCTGGAGAGATGGAGGCTGCCTGGGAGAGCATGTGGAGGGAGAGAGGGGAGGGCAAAGGCAGAGCTCTGGAATTGAAAAGCATTTTTTAAAAGCTAGAGAGGAGCCAAAGAAAGAGAGTAAGATGGAAAGGTCAGAGGTAGAAGGCGAAAAAGGAGTGCAGGGATCGCAGGCAACACACAAGGAGAGAGCTCCCATTCATTCTCCCACAGGATTCTCACTGGATCTAGCCAATGACTCTGTCTTGCAGATTTTCAAGCTTTGGGGCAATGTTGTAATGAAATTCAGTCTGCATTCAGGATGACCCAATATCTTCCTGCTCAGACTCCATCACCAGTGTCAACACAGACTGGAGCATTGATCCAAAATTACTTGAGGGACAAGGTCATGGGAAGTACATTTATGACATTAAACCTGGAGTGCTGGAAAAGCTCTATGCAGAACTGAAACAGGGAGAAAGGAGGAAGGCCACAATGTGTATCAAGTGTGTAGCAAAGCACAGTACAATAAGAAAGGATTATTCTAAAGAAATACTCAAACAAGTGAGCAAAGATGTGAGCATAAGACGTTTATTTCAGGTGTCTGATGGTAAACACGAGTGAACAAACCATCCAGGAAGCAATCCAAATGTTCAATAAAGAAATAATGGGTTTAAATAACACATAATGCCACTTATGCCATTATGGCATATCCATAAGTACAGTGGAACACAGCCATTAGAAATGAAAATGAAGAAAACGAGAAACACTCATAGACACTGGGGGCGGCTGCAAGAAGAGAATGTCCGTCCACTCCGCAGATGGACATCTGCTTAGACCGTGGGCCTGCTGATCTCTCCCTAGGTCTATCAGAGCAAGGAAAGGAGAACTGAAGGGAGTTGGCAGGACTCAGAGAGGAGGCAGCATTGAAGCATTCCATCTTCCCACTGTCTGGCACAGTAAGATGCAGTATTTCCTATGGGTCAGCTAGACTACACCAAAGGGAGCTGGGTTTGAGCTCTCCAGCCAACACTTCATCCAATAACGCTGCCTGCTAGGTGAGAAGACCCCGGTAGCAATTGGCAAGCTGAAGATGGACTGCCTGCTGCAGGAAGTGTTCTGTGGAGCCCTCCAAAGAACTCACATCTGCTACCCAGAGGGCAGAGGGTTGAGAGAGAGCTGGAGTGGCAGTGACAACTACCAGAGAGAGGCATTCAGTTAAGTAAAGAGCTGATTGCCCTTGTTCTCTTCCCCTCTCCTTGTTTCCTACCCTTGGAAAGCTGGATCCAGAAGAAATAAAAGGAAGAAGCAACTCAGAACCAGTCCCCACCACACCCTTACCATTCCATGGTAGGAGGAAAAGAGCCCTGTGCAACTTTGGGTACCTGAAGCCATGTGTCAAGCCCAGACTACAGGAAAGGGAGACGAGATTTAAATCAAGTTGAGAATCAAAACTTTAAATGAACTGAACTTTTAATAATCAAAATTGAATCTTCCTAAGACTCCATTAAGGGATGGGAAAAGGCGATTTCACAAGGCATGACAGGACCAGTGATTGGCTCCATATTTATACCTTACTGAAATGAGACTTCTCAATAAATCTGTGTCTTTCAGAGGCCCCAACTCTCCCAGATCACCCAACATGGAGCAACACTCAGACACAAGGTTATGACTTCTCGAGGGGCCAAACCCAGCCAAATCTAGGCTGATCTAAAAGGAATTATGTGCCATGTCAGAGTCAGTTGATTCGGAGTTGATTTACTCACAGAGGAAGTTCCCTGAACCCTGACCCAGGACTGTCTTCCTTAGGATTCCATCCTCACTGCCCGTGATTGACATGATCAAGGGTGATAGCAATAGCAGGGTCAATTGGGGGAACTGGGATGGTGAAATTGCTATGGAGTGTGAGATTGTTGTAGAAGGTGAATAAGAGGCCTGGGCTAAGCCACCAACACTCAAATGGCACTTTTTTTGTCCTCATGTCAATTCTGTGACTTTGTCAGCCTCTCTCAGCACCTATGATTGCACCTGGGTTACTGGAGGTGGAGAAGGGATGCCTGTGTTGGCGGCAGCAAGCAGGGCAAGATTCAAAGGCCACCCTTGACATCCTGTATTAGTTTCCTCTTGATGCTGTAACAAATTACCACAATTTTAGGTCTTAAAACAACACAAGTTTATTCTTTTACAGTTCTAAAGGTCAGAAATCTGAAATGTGTTTTTACAAGACTAAAATCAAGGTGTCACTATAGACAGCTACATCTGAAGACTTGAGCAGAAAATCCATTCCTTATCTCTTCCAACTTCTAGAGGTTGCTGGCATGCATTAGCTCCTGGTAACATTCTCCCAGCCTCTGGCTTCCATGGTAGTATCTTCTACTTCCTCTGCCTCTTACCCTCCTGTGGCTCTCTTATAAGGACTGTTGTGATTACGTAATACAGGATAGTCTCCCCAATTCAATATTCTTAATCACATCTGCCAAGTCCTTTTTGCCATATAAGGGAACATTTATGAGTTCCAGGGATTAGGACATGGACATGTCTGGGGGGCATTAGGCAACCTGCCACACATCCCAAGGACATCCACACTCTCAGCCTGGCAGCTCCACCAAACATTATGATGAAGGCAACAGGAGTTCAAAGGACATCTACCCGAGGCCACCTGGCCTTCCATTCCCACCCTACCTCAAAGCCCTCTGCAAGATCCGCCTTCTACACTAGCCTCCAGCCTCAGGATCAGAAAAAAAAAAAAACCAGTTAAATAATTCTATCTTATACTTATGCACCAACAAGACCCAGGGGACAGGATCAGAGCCAACTCAGATATTGCTTATTTTACAAGTTGTGTTTTGAAATTTTCAAAATCCTCCCTCCAGAGGAGGTCACCACAGACTTATAAGACCTTCCAGGACTTTATCCAAATGTCTCCTGTCTTTCAAAACTGTGACCTCGAGGGATCTGTTCCAGTAGATATCTATGAACTTGGCAGTGGAGACGGTCAAAGATCGAGTCATTCTTCTGAAAAGGCTATTCCATCCAGAGTCACAGGAAATGGGAGAGGACAGAATTTGCCAGAGAATCTAAACAGTACAGCACCTCCCCAGGGGAAAACATGGTGGAAGGCCATTCAGATATACATGAAGCCATCTTGACATGGTTGTTTAAAGAGATAATCGCAAGCCACATGACCAATGTTAAAACAGTTTCTAAAGGCACTTGGCCAGAGAGCTAGGAAGCCGTCCTATGACAATTAAATTAGTGAACAGATAAGGTTGTTTATTCTTCTCCTGGGCAAGAGAAAAAAAAAGGGAGGGGGCAAGTTGTAATTCAGGGCACAGTCAACACAGGACTCATCTTCAAGGTGTTCAGGATAAGGTTTGGAAAGCTCTCAAATACTCCAGGCTGGATAAAGTTTGAAAAGCTTTCAAATACTCCAGGCTGGAAGAGACAGTAGGAACAGCAGCTGCTGTCTTCTCTGGGAAAATCAGGTCGGTAAGGAGAAGCCTGGAGCAACAGGAAGCTTCCAGGGCCTGTGAGACAGGAAGAAGGGAGGCCGCTCCAGCTGCCTGGATGAGGGGAACAGTGATCTCCTCCAGGAATGGTCAAGAACGAGTTACAAAAACAAGGAACTGCCAGCCTCATACCTTGCTCTACAATCTATCACACTTATTTGTGGGCAGTGAATATAAAAGTTTACATTTTTGCTGATTCAATAAAGAAAATATATTTGTGGCCGGGCGCAGTGGCTCACATCTGTAATCCCAGCACTTTGGGAGGCTGAGGTGGGCGGATCACTTGAGGTCAGGAGTTCGAGACCAGCCTGACCAACATGGCAAAACCTCATCTCTACTAATAATACAAAAATTAGCTGGATATGGTAGTGGGCGCCTGTAGTCCCAGCTACTCAGAGGCTGAGGCATGAGAATTGCTTGAACCCAGGAGGCAGAGGTTGCAGTGAGCCGAGATCATGCTACTGCATTCTAGCCTGATCAACAGCGTGAAACCATGTCTCAAAAAAATAAAAGAAAAAAAAAGAAAAGAAACTCTATTTGTCATTAATTAGTTGGCGCATCCTTTGCTCCTCACAGCTCAGCCTCATGCATCTAGTAGTTTTCTAACAACCACCTGGTGGCAGCACATGCTAAGCAAGCGTAGATGCTAGGGACCACCTTAAGCCCCACCTAAACACCAAAATCACAAGATACTTCAGAGGGGCGGCTTTAAGTCAAACTCAGGCTGACTCTACGAAAAAAACAGAGCGTCCAACCCATGGACAGGGACCCAGGGCTGACCAATCACCCTTCATTAGAACCTTCTCTCAGGGCCTGTGGTGAGACAGACCTGGCCACGCCCACCCACACTCCCGGAAGATCAGGCCCTCCACAGCTGATACCTCTTGAGTGCCCCCTACAGGCTCTACACCAGAAAATACAGGCACTGCGCTTGCTTCAAGCTTCTAATGCTGACAAGCAGCAGCCACAGTAGAATGCTGACATTTATTGTACACTTACTACGTGCCAGACACTGTTTGGTTTGATTTTCCAGTTTTTTCCACTTCACAATGGATTAACTCTTCCAAACAATTCTGAGGTCTATACTAATATTACACTAGTTCATTATACCGCTTCATTACTGTTGCGTGACAACAGCAATGAAGCGGTAGAGCTGGGATCCGAACAGTGGGTGGCGTGAATGATGAAGATCGCTGGTCTGAAATCTCCTTTTATGACCTTCTATGCACACTGTCTTGATACATGGAAACAGCACTGCCACAGGCACAAAGATATGGAAAAATCCAAAAGAGGTCAGTGAGTGATTCAAGCTGGGCAAACACTGCCCTTGGCCAAAGGTCAACAGACTGCCTCAAAGCATATTTAAATTTTATAAGGTGAAAGAAGGCAAAATGAAACACTGTGCCTTGAAGCCTCAGCCCCATTTGACCAGGAACAAATCTCTGAAGCTCTCAAAGCCTGTTTCAGATCTGCTGATGAGACAGAAACGTAAGTCTCCACCTTTTTACCTCAACAGTCATCTCGCTGGCCAGGGAATCCTAACATCATCCTGAAAAGACTTAATCTTTGTTCTAACAAAAGATCTCTATTAATATGATTATAGGATAGCATTGATAAAATGGGATAATGGGGAGAAGATGTACCTTGCTGACCAGTTCTTTGTGCATCACAGAATTCACAGGGCATTGGAGTCGAAAGAGGCCTTAGAGGCACTAAGTCCAAGAAAGTAAAACAAGAGGCAGAGAAGTTTAATTTATCCCAGGGTATGTATCTTCATTCACGGATGCATGTTTATTTAACAGACATTTAAACCCTTAATGACAAGTCCCTTCCTAGACCCTGAGGATACACAGGCCACCAAGCCATGTATTTGAGAAGTTATGTCTGCAGGGAGGGATTGCCTTGTTCTAATTCATAAGACACTGTATGGAGCTAGCAGCAGCCCTTGGGACACAATACTAAGATGTGCCCTACCTTTAGATCTGGGGCTGCAAACTGCTTGGCTGAATCCAGGGTGCAAACACATTTATGTGCCTTTCAATGCTTTAAAAACTGGGAAATTTTGTGAGAAATCTAGGTGATCCAGCTGGCTTGAAAAATAAGATCTGGCAATCCTGGGCTTGTGTCTCCACTTAGCAATGATCAGATGGAATTGAGTAGAGGCTGCTCTTAATAGATGGAGCATGTGTTCTGCACTTTGCCACTGTCCCCATTACTCCCTATGTCTCTTAGGCAATGCTAGCCTCGCTCCTTTGTTTGAGTCTGTCCTATAGGCAAATAAGGATGCAATTCATGAGCCGGGTCCTCTCAAGTTGGTTGGAAAAGACAGCAGAAGTCTAAAGAGAGGACTGTGGGATAAAACAGTGGGATATGTGATGATAGATGTAAACTCAGAATATTTATTTAGCAGCTTAGCTAGGGCCAGAACCTGGCTCTGCCCATTAATTGTTTCCTGGTCTCCAGCAATCCAGCCTCTACTGGGCACATGCAGACAGCCATTCTAGTCTGAAATGACAGGGTCCATCACAGCCCCAGGTCATCACTGGTGTACGGTATCCACAGTGCCATTAAGGCCCTACTCAGGATTCAGAGAGGACCCAAGGGATCTAGATAATCCTTACAGCTAAGCCAACCAGAAATACCATTGGCTGGAGACAGGAAAGAAAGTTTAGTTCTCTGGTGTAGGATTAACACTAATCATGCCACATCTCAGGTGGTCTACAATAATGCTTCTGAGTAAACAGAGGGATGTCCACCATTTCCCTTCCCCTCCCTATGACCTTACCTCCTGCAGGGTAGAGTGCATGAAGACCATCCCTATCAGCAGCCACCAGGGGCTCGTCCAGGAAGCCATGGGGTCTGGTCTCCTCTGGGTCTCAGTTGTAGCCTACAAAAGAGTAAAGAGTTCATTACCAACCAGCTCTGGCCCCCATGACAGTAACCATGACTTAAGAGACCCATTAGACAGAAGGACCCTGAAGCCCAGATACTGTTTTGGAAAGGTTTGTGTTGGCCCAGGTTGGGGCTGCCTACTGCAGGGTGCAGGATAACTGGGCTCCCTTTAGAAGGTCCACATCAAAGTCAGGCGAGGGCTGTACCTGTCTCCAGTGGGCAACTCATACCTCCAGCTCTTCAGAAGCTGAGATAATCCTGCCCCAACCACCTCCCAGCCCATCTGTCAGCAGCAGGGTGTGGCTATTGGCATTTGACTCAGGAAGCCAGCACAGAGCCAAGGTTTAGGCCAGCTTCTGCTGCTTGTGGCAAAAATGAGACTAAAACAACAAAGCCGCCCAGAGAGGGAAAGGACCTGCCTAAGGTCACACAGCAAGATAGTGACATTTTAGGAATGAAACGCAGACTCTGATAGTTCAAGGCTTTCCTCGCTAGATGACACGTGCGCCCTCAAGGTCCCGCACCCACAACCACAGAGAGGCCTGACAGCTAAGTTCAGGGAGGTTTGGAGGACATAGCCCCCAAGCCAGCCTAACACAATCTCCTAAAAGTAGGTTAGGGCGAGCCAGCAGAGGTCAGCTGAAATCAGGAGGGAAGCAGGGACTCTTTCCCTTACTTTTCCTGTCAATTTACAGGGAAATCAGTATGAGTCGAGACTGGAAAAGCCGAGGTCACACTCGACTCGCTTCGCCTCGCGGGCGCCTTGGCGGAGCTGGTGTCCGGGGGCGGGTCGGTGGCTTCTCTCCATCTGGAGAAAGCATTAAGGGCCTGGCCTAATGCGATCCGCAAATGTGCTGCTGTTTCCGACCTGAGGCGGCGACTCCCGGCTGAAGGGAGGCGGCCAGCGCGAGGCCCTGGGACTTTGCGCCCCCCTCGCGCGCTCGCACCAGCCTTCCTAGCGCACACTCCTCCGACTACCCGTTGCCTCAAAGTCGCTCCTCCAGCGCCTCCGCCGCATCCTGGTCACCCCCACGCCCACTTTCCACGTTCGCGCATCGCCTCAACCCCCGGCGTTCTGGGCGCTCGCTCCCCAGTTGCCAGTCGGACGGACCTTCGGACGCGCGAGGTTTCTGCTTACAAACTCCCAATCCTGAAAAACTCCAACCCTGTGGAGCTCCCCCATAATCAAGAACGACCCTCAGCCCGCGAAGTGCCCCCGAAAGACTCTCCCTGAACCTTCCGGGACGCCATGGAGCCCGCCCGACCCGAGGTGCCCAGCCGTGAGGAGCATCCCAGTCCTGAGGCCCCCTGGGGCCCGCGTGGCACGCCCTGACTCTGCCTGGGGTCCCCCAACTTGCTTAGAGAGGCCACTGCTCCAAGTCTTACTCCCCCTGGGGAGTGCCTTCCCCCGACCGCTGCGGGGCCGCCCTGCGCCGAGCTCGGTACACCCACCTTGCGCCGCAGAAGTATCTGGAACGTGCAGCCCCGGGGCCGCTAGGGCTCGGCGCGCGCTGGGGAGAAGCTGGCAGATGCCGCCAGTCAACACCTCGTGCGGAATCCGATACCAGGACCTTCCCCGACGCCGGCCTCCAGCCCGCGGCGCCGCAGTCGCCGCCGCCGCCGCGAAGTTAAATGGGGCTGGGACCCGGGCTGCCCCGCCTCTCCCGCCCCCTCCGGGCGCGCAGAGCGCGGCGCTGGACCCGGCCCAGAGGCGAAGGGCGCGCGCCACCACCTGCACCGCCCGGCAAGTGCACGGCGCGCCCAGGCGCCCGTCCGCCTGCGCGCCGGCACCGCGCCCTCGGCCTGAGCCGGAGGCGCCGGGGGCGCAAAGAGACCCAATGTGGGGCCGGGCCCGGGCCGCTCGGAGCGCGCGGGGCCGCGGCGACGGCGAGACTCGGCTGGAACGCTCCTCCGCCCGCTTCCTGGAAGCCACTCCTCGCCCTGGGCCGGCCGCCAGGCGTTGTGCCAAGAGCCGGGATTGCCGAGGCCGCCACCGCCGCCGCCGGCAGGCGCGCAGGGGAAAGGCGGCCGCTGCGCCGCGAGCCAGCCTGGCCGCCCCGCCTCAGCCGGAGCCGGAGTAGGGATGCAGTCGCTCCCCTCAAAGCCCACCCCCGGCCCCACCTCCCATAGCCTCCACCCACCCCGCCCAGACCCGGGCGCCAGCTCTGCAAAGTCAGGCCCAGCAGCCACACGGAGGTTTGCCCGGAACCGCTGGCTCGTGCCTAAGAGCCTTAGGCACTCCTGGCCAGGCAGGACCAAAGTCGGAGATCAGTGGCCCTCTCCTGGCCTGCGCCTCCTCCGCACAGCACAGACCCCACACAAGGGACCATGGACTGTGGAGCGCTTACCGCCCAGGGGCCTGGGACCTTTGGCAGTCAGGGACCACGAGGATCTTCAGGAGCAGCTCTTAACTGAGTACCTGGCGCCCCCTTGTCTGAGCCAGGCTTGGGGAACTGAGAGCTCCGCAGGTGCCAGGATCATGCAGTGTCCAGGCCTGGGATTTGGGGTTGGGAGGAGAGTGTCTCGGACCAGAGACTGAGGTGAGTTGCCTGTGTACTTCTGGAGGTGAAGAGAAGTAAGAGGAAATAGTTGCCCCTGTCCTTGTCCTAGTCTCAGCAGGATAAGCCAAGGGCCAGGAGATTCATCTTAAAGCCTGCATTATGCCCGCACCTAAGTCCTACCACAGTCATCATTTCCTTGGGTGTCTGTCGAGTACCAAGCTCTTTGTGTCTATCTGATCTTCACAGCGGCAGTAGTTCGAGTATTGTCGCATTTCACCTAGGATAAATCTGAGGCTGGGAGGATAACTTGCCCACCATGAGTGGAGAAGCCAGGACTGGAACCCCTATCCGCCTCTCTCTAGAGCCTGGACTATTCACCCCTAAAGTTGCTCTCCTGCCTTCTCAGTGGTTGCTGCCTTCCAGTTACCGTTAGAGCTTTGCCAGGAGCAGTTGGTCTTGCCTGCTTTCTTCACCCATTCTTACCTTACTCACTCTGGTGACTTCCTCTGACCAAGAAGAGGATCTTGAAGGCTGTCTCTCCACTCTATGTAAAATGACTGAACTTGTGGCAAGTGAGCAGAGGACAGGTCAGTGTGGAGACAGGGGAGGAAAGAGTAGCCAGTGAAGGGTAGGGAGGGCTAGGCTAAACTAGAACTAACTCATCTATGGACAATCGATCCTCTTTATTCACTGTAGTTGTGGTCTATAAAGTCACAGAACAATGAATTTGTGAATATGGAGCCATTGTTCCTAGGGGAAATACAGAGTTGGGTTCCTGCAAGCTCACAACATTTTTGTCAATCAATCAACACATTACCTTATTTTATGCATGTTTCTGTTTAAAGACGCCTTACTTAACATCTATTGTTGATTCCTGAACACTGAGCTCACAGCCTAGAGTGCTGTAACTCATGCCTGAATGAAGCTTATCTAACTTACATATTTTCTCTGCAACGCACATCCCAGCCTTCTTCCACTTAGGAACGCTAGACTTCACCTCAGCACCGTGCCTGGGGGGTGCTTTAAGCAGCAAAATCCTCAACAAAAAAGACAAAAAATGTGAAAACATGGCAATGAAGAGAACTTCTGGCCACCCATTCACAGTATGAAAGCTGAAACAAGAAGACAGAGGGTTGATTAGTTGGACCTTAGCTTCCAGCAGGTGCCTCAAGAGATTCAAAATGTTCAGCACTGGTTCAATGACTTTGAAAGTGCTTCAGCTATTGATTATGAGGTGTTAAAATAAAAACTTTAGACAAATTTAACAGAGGTTAATTGAGCAAAGAACAGTTTGAAAATTGGGCAGCCCCCTCACATAGCCCCAAAAAAATAGGTTCAGAGCAACTCTGGGGCTTCCACATGATCAGATAATATTTATGGACAGAAAACAGAAGTGAGGTACAGAAACAGAATATGATGGACAGAAAACAGAAGTGAGGTACAGAAACAGCTGGATTGATTATAGCTCGGCATTTGCCTTATTTAAACATGGTTTGAACAGTTGACCTCCTGTGATTGGCCAAAACTCTGTGACTGCTTCAAGAGTAGGTTACAGTCTGTTTACACATCATTAGGTTACAGTTCACTATGTATAGAGAGACCTTTAGGCCGAACTTAAAATATGTAAGAAGGCAGCTTTAGGCTAAACTTAATATAACGGAGATGACAAATTTTAGCAAGTAACTGAATTCACAATAGGGAATCTGCAAATAATAAGAACTGATTTTTCGTGCTTCTCATATCAGAGTATCAGTAAAGGAATAGCCACATTAACATTTCAAAACACTTAGGATGCAGCAGGCACTGTTCCAGATACTTTGCTTGTACCGAGTCATCCCGTCATCACAACAGCCTATGGGGTAGATATTATTTTTATTCCCATTTTGCAAATGAGGAAACTGAAGTGGAAAGGTTTAAACACCACATGTTCTTAGCAACTAGACGATACCACTCTTTACATCCTTCATATTCTAAAACCAACCCTGCCATATGGAGTCAAATGCAAAAAAGTCACATGAATATGCAAGATGAAATGGAGAATTCAAAGAAATATTATGCTTGTGCAGTGGCGGCTGCATTAAGCAGAGCTCCCGGTGTCTGCAACTCAAGAAGGCACCGAGAATGCCTCTGGAGTTGGGGGACTTTGTTGGGAATATTTGAGATGCACTGCTCTGCTTTGAGGTATGAATGGCTCAGCAGGACTTCCTGTCTCATTTCCCTTGGGCAATCTGATTCCTGAGCCAGCCTCCAAGGAGTGCCCCACACCAAGTACTCAGACCAGGACTGAGCTTTTCTCTCCCACAGGTTCCATCTAGCAGGAGGCCAGCCCCCTCAAAGAGCAGGTGTTCCAGGAGTGAAAAGCAGTAGAGAAAACATCACCAATACCTTTATAGAACTTTTGCCTTCCAGGTAACCCTAGCAGGTCAAGCAATCCTATGTGAGTGGCCAAGGCACTGTAAGTTGGGACAACAAAGAGCTGCAGAGGAGAGCCTCCACTGGGGGTGCTGGCTGAACCTGACAGATGTTGTGCACAGAATCATGGCCTCACCACCCCTCAGTCACTCACCCACACTTCCCTTCCATCCTTACCCCCTCAGCTGAGGCTTGGCCCAAATGTTTAAATAAGACATTGCCAAAGGCATGGTGTGTTGAGAGATTGGGAAGTGGGAAAAACAGAAATGAATAAACCCCAAAGGAGCCAATCTGGCTGATTTGGCTGTTGATTGTGGCCACCTACCCAATCACTATCTGGGGAGGTTCAGGCCCCTCCCTGACTACCTCCTGGGCTCCCTTCCTGTGAGAATACCCTCCACTTGGGGACAATGGCAATGCATTTAGACTCTGAAGGGTCAAGGAAACTGAGTTCCATTTCCTCCCTAAGATCCATCTTCTTGGCTTCCTGGTTTTCACTACCTGTCTCAGGACCTGCTTCTTCCTAGATGAATTTCAGAGATTCCTACCCGCACTCCCAGCTTTGCCTGTTGGCCCCAACCCAACAAGCACACAGTACAACATTCACATGAGAGATACACATTGAAGACTAAGAAAGGAACTATTGATGATGGTGGCGTTGGGGTGTGTGTAAGTTTTATCCTTAGAGACAAGGAATATCAATTTGGGCATCAGCCTTAATTTGTTATTGATACAGAAATGCTCTTTCTGGTTAGAGTTGTGAAGTGGGCTTGGGAAGCACACTCAAGAAGGCTATGTTGGAGGCTTAGAGAAAAAGACTACTTGGAGGCAAGTACTCCAGTAGAAGGTACCATTGACTGCAGCAGGCAACAAAGATACACTCTCAGCTAAGGCCACCAAGAGATAAAACATCTGGGGCCAAGTGCAGTGGCTCATGCCTGTAATCCCGACACTTTGGGAGGCCAAGGTGGGCGGATCACTTGAGGTCAGGAGTTTGAACCCAGCCCGGCCAACATGATGAAACCCCATCTCTACTAAGAAATACAAAAATTAGCCAGACATGGTGGCATGCACATGTAGTCCCAGCTACTTGGGAGGCTGAAGCAGGAGAATCACTTGAACTGGGAGGCGGAGGTTGCAGTGAGCTGAGATCACACCACTGCACTCCAGCCTGGGCAACAGAACGAGACTCTATCTAAAAAAAAAAAAAACACATCTGGATATTAGGTGAACATGGTGCCTTAGGGGCACAAAATTAGCTAGCGAGTGTTCTTCAGGAAAAACCTATAAAGGAGTGAGGGAAGCAGGATAGGTAAGGGGCAAGACTAGAGCAAGCTGTGACTGAGGTCAAGTCTAACCTTCATGTGATCCTCGGGGATCCTGGAACAGAAACCACACCATAGATTTGCCCTGACTTGAAGCACCAGGACCAACTGCTGACCCAGGTGCCAGTAAGTCACTGCCTCCCCTGGAGCTGGGTGGTGGTATACGGTGGTATAACCTCCAAGGTGGCTCCCAGTGGCCAAGGACAATGCTCCAGGAAGGTATCAGCCTTTAGCTGCTGCACCAAATATGTGCTGGGGAGAGGCGTGCCTGCTGGTAGAGAAATCGGACAGGGCATCCTCCCCAATTGCATCTACCATGCCTGGTTTTCAGGATGTATCCCTAGTCCCACACAGGAAATATGCTCAGCTAGCACTGATGGTTTTCTGACTAGAGTGGGTCCTTCTTTTGAATAGAAATTTGCTGTATAAAATTTGTTCAAGTCTTCATACTGTTGCTCATAAGCAAGAACAGCCATTGGGAGGGAAGTGTAGTGACAGGAAGTGTTTCTGCTGAGTGAGGGGCTCTGTGTGCTTTGGCAGAGCCTCACTTTTGGTCTTTCCCCTCAGACTTCATTTAGATCCCAGGTCTTCAGGAGCCTTAGAGGTGCCAGGTCTGTGATTTCAAGTCAGGAGCTTAGGAATTAGTACTGCTGCAGCACTGGAGGTCTGAGCCTATCAAAATCTCTGTCAGGAGGGTGAAGGTGGTGGTGGACAGTCTCTTTCTAGAAAGTCCCCAGTCTTTAGGGTGGGGCAGGGAGAGCTAGAGTGCCCTAAGGTTGTGTGAAGGATAGCTTTGGGGTTTGGTGAGCCTTCCCAGGACCAGCAAACTCTCCAGACCCCAAATCCGAGGCCAATTCCCCTCTGGCCTTCAGGGCTAGGAAGGTGCTGATCAGCATGCACGTGTACACATGCCCATCTCTAGGCAGATTCCACTGTGGAACACGAGCAGAACACAAATACTCTGAGGATAATAGGTTGGCTAGTGCCTTGGGACTCATCTCACTCTGCCCTTCACAAGACCCTTGTCTTCCCCTTAGAGGTGCAAGGCAAGTGTAGAGAGTACTAGAACTATAGTCGGAAACTCCAGTTCCAGTGCGGGCGTGGCCACAGATTGAGGGCTTCTAGGCAGGCCATTTTGCCTCTCTGAGCATCGGCTTTCCCCTTTATATTGTGAAAGTATAAAAGTTAGAAACCTTTGGCCAGGTGTGATGGCTCACACCTGTAATTCCAGCACTTTGGGAGGCTGAGGCAGGCAGATCACGAGGTCAGGAGTTCGAGACCAGCCCAACCAACATGGTGAAACCCCATCTCTACTAAAAATACAAAAATTAGCCTGGTGTGGTGGCATGTGCCTGTAAACCCAGCTACTCAGGAGGCTGAGGCAGGAGAATCACTTGAACCCAGGAGGTGGAGGTTGCAGTGAGCCAAGATCATGCCACTGCACTCCAGCCTGGGCAGGAGAGAGAGACTCCATCTCAAAAAAACATAAAAAATAAAATAAAAAATAAAAAGTTCCTTCTGGTGTAATTTGTGAGGTTGTTTTATACTTTGCTTGTGTATTACAGCAATACCTTGCAAATCTAGAACTCAGCCCTGGAGGTCTCTCCTAGTTTCACTACAACCAGATTGGTAATAGAAAACACCTCTCAGCATCCAACTAACATCACAGATTTGAGCATATTGCATATTAGCAAACATTTAGGTCTCAGTCAAGACTACTGATTCTTACTTTGCATACAATTTTAACAATTTTACTCTGAGTTTCAAGAGTAAATCAGAAGCTATAAATTAGAAAGGGACAAAATGGCGGCTAAAAGGCATATTGACAGGATAAAGGTGCTACAGAAAAACATAAAAGCACCCAAAAAGTCAAAAATCACCATTGTTTGGTGAAGCTTAGTTCACCTCAGTGGAGCCTGAAAAGAAGGCACAGTACTGTGTTCATGCTCACGAAACCAGGTTACGAACCCATTTGTCCATGAGATTCTGTTTATGAATGTGTGAAAGTACGTGTTACATTTTAGAAAAATATTCACATGCAAAAGAGTTAAATTTAAGAAAAGGAAAACAAAAACCAAGTAACACATATTCCTGTAAAAATTCACCTTGGTTTACCCAAAAACTCACATCTAAAACATCATCTCTGACAACTCTAGATCACCAAGATTTTATTCCAGAATTAATTTGAGCAAAAGAGCAGAGTGTAAAGTAAGAAATCTTATTCCTCTAAAGACAGGACACTTTATTGTTTAAAAACGTGACATCGGTTTTCTGACAAATCATCAAGAAGAGTCGCGCACGAAAGCATTTTCTCTGGTGCCGCCTTGCATGTCATTCCCTATGCACCACAAAATGAGACTCGCCTGTTTAGTCTGTTTTCCTGTGTTCCTTACACTCTCCGCTTGGCAATATTTGGGTTGGAAGCACCAGAAAGGAATACTTGAAAAGTATTTTTTCAAATATAAGTTCAATAATAACATTTCTATGTATTAAGTTTTGCAAAACACATTAACTTTGGGAGGATTTTGATAGCCAATTAAGCATTTCTATCCCTTCCTTTCCCAGACTCAGGCAAAAATGTTCTATGGATGAGTGAAGAACCAATTTTCTTCAGACCCCACCATTTGCATCTGGTCAGCTTTAGACCTAAAGAACAATTCAATTCAACACAATATGATGCAGTACATATTTATTGACAATCTACCTTGTGTCAGACATGTGCAAAGTCTTGGGAATACAATGACACAACAAGAGATAGCACCTGCCCTGCAGAAGCTAATGAGATACAGTGTGATATATGTTCTCAGAGGTTTAAGGGCAGGAAGCTATAAATGCACTGGGTAAAACAGCAACTAATTCAGTTGTGAGGATATTAGACGTTTCTTAGGAAAATATTTCAATTCAGAACTAAAATTTTAGTATAAGCACAGGATTTTGTCATTAAAAATTGTATTCTCCTTCTGTGATTTTTCTCCAGTCAAAACAATCTACAATCCCAAATACATGTTTTAAAATAATATAAATGGGCCAGGCTTGGTGGCTCATGCCTGTAATTCCAAAACTTGGGAGGTCAAAAGCTGGAGGATCACTTGAGCTCAGGAGTTCAAGACCAGCCTGGGGAACATGGCAAAACCCTGTCTCTACAAAAAAAGAAAAAAAATTAGCCAGGTGTGGTGGTGCACACCTGCAGTCCCAACTACTTGGGAGGCAGAGGCAGGAGAATTGCTTGAGCCTGGGAGATGGAGGTTACAGTGAGCCAAGATTGCACCATGCACTCCAGCCTGCGTGGTGGGAGTAAAATCCTGTCTCAAAAAATAAATAAAACAAAATAAATGGCTGGGAGGTGGGGTATGTCTAGGAAAGAATGAATACATTTATCACATGTTCTAGAACAAATCCTATCTGCCCACTTTCATATTGTTCCCATATATGGGTTTGTGTGCACACACCTTCAGCCTAATAAGGAACTGAGGGAATATTATAGGGTATCTGTGGTAAACAGATTCTAGTGGGGCCCCAATGACTATCATCTCCTGGTATTCATACCGTTGTGTTTAGTGTGGCAGAGGCAAAGCAAAGTATTCACCAAATCTCTTTGGTATGACTGCTTCCCAGATGCTTTAGGAAGGTTACAATTCCCAGTCTTCTTGCAGTTAGACAGAGCCATTGAGTCCTTCTAGCCAATAAAATAAAAATGGAAGTGATCTATATCACTTTCTGGTTGAGGCAATGAAAAGCTCACTGTGGATTCTCCAGGCTATCTCTTCCCCTTGGGCAGTTAACACAGAGGCTGTGGGTTGGCATGCAGAGCCACAAGATCAAAGGATCCTGGCTCCCTGAACCACCCCATGAAGGACAGTTACTATGGGCAGTCAGCCAACCTATGCCAGATTTCACACGCATGAGAAATTAACTTTATCTGTTAAGTATCTGAAATTTTTATTTGTTACTGCAGCATAAACCTAGTCTGTGCTAATGCATTTGAATCACAAAGTGAAAATGGAATTGGCAAAAGGTAAGTAGACAGGCCAGACACAGTGGCTCATGCCTGTAATCCCAGCGCTTTGGGAGGCCAAGGCAGGCAGATCACTTGAGTCCAAGAGTTCGAGACCAGCCTGGGCAACATGGTGAAACTCCATCTCTACAAAAATACAAAAATTAGCCAGGCATGGTGGTGGGCACCTGTAATCCCAGCTACTCGGGAGGCTGAGACATGAGGATCACTTGAGCTGGGGAGGCAGAGCCAAGATCACACCACTACAACCCAGCCTGGGCAAAAAAAAAAAAAAGTTAAGTAGACAGAGGTAGGCAGTAGGCAGGGACCAAGTTTTAAAGGTCATGTATACCATGCTATCAGGTTTCAAACTTTACCCTAAGAGCAAAGGGTTGCTTAGGATAATATTTGGCAGAGCAATGACATAATAAGACTGGCCCTTCAGAATGATTACTCTGGCTGTTTTTCTAGTAATATAAGCAAGAGCTCATGATAGCCTAACCTGGCATGAGTGACAGTGGGAATACAAGAAAATAAATGGATTTGAGAGTTACTAGAAAGGTAGAATTGATAAGATGTGGTGATTGATTTAAAGAGTAGGGCAGTAGGAGAAGTTCAGGCTGACTTCTCGATTTCTGGCATGTGAAATGGACAGCTTGGTGTCATTCACTGATATAGGGTACGTAAGAGGAGGCTTGTGTTAGGTAGGAGGGGGCACACAGAGATCATGGCTTCACTTGGGGCATTTTGAGTTGGAAATGCCTTTAGATCTAGAACCGGGAAGATGCCTGGTCTGGATATGTATATTGATGACTCATCAACACATATGGTTGATGCATGAAACCATGGAACTTCATGGTGTGGGTAAAAATAGCTAGCTACCTTCACCGGCCATCTATTCATATGTCTATCAGGAAAGGAATTTCTATGTTATATAATGTGCAAGTAATACATGTATAATTCCCCCCAAACAGTGAAAATATCAACGTTTATTTCTGTTTCTCAAAAAACCAAAATCAAGGTTTTGCAATCCATTCATTGTGAGCCACTTTTGATTTCAGCCTGGGTCTTCACCATTTGCTCATATAGCTCAGTGACTCTGGCTTGAAGGAAGTTTTCCTGGCTCTGTTTTTTTGCTCTTCCATTGTGAACTTCAATTTGAAAGATACATCCAGAAGCCCCTGATTCCTCCAAGGCAAATTTGATATTTAATCTGAGCCTGGGTCTCTGGTTAACCATCAAAGCAAGAGTAGGACTTACTCAGCATTTCCCATGAAATTGGTAAATGCTATTTCATCAAATGTGTTCCAGAGCCATGTATTTTTATTGTTGTTTTTAAAGACTAAGAAAGAAATCAAAAGACTTTATGAAAAAAGTATCCCCAAATTCATATATGGGGCCAGGAAAATTGAGAACAAACTATCCAGTGTTCTGCAAAGCCTAAATAAGGAAAATGGAAAAGAAATTTTAAAAAACTGATACTGACATGAAATTTCAGGTCACGTGGAGACTTCTGATCCCAGAGGATGATTTGAGCATTAACATTTTACTCAAACCAGCCATTCCTCACTGAAATTATCAAATAGATAAGATAAAAAATTCCATATGAATGCTGGAAACTGGGGAAGATGATCATCCCTAGAACTGCAACTCAGGGAGGGTTGATGAGATACAGCCCTGGTATTGCTCTGGCAGCAGTGGCTCTCATGATGACAGAAGAGAGCTGTGCACTGTGAGTGTCCTTCTTTGACTCTACCAGGAAGGTAGGGAGAGCACTCTGAAAATAAATAGTGTAACAAGTATTGAAATAGAGAGAGTAACTAATACAGGTTTACAATATTGCTTTTTCCTTCTGCCTTTAAAGATAGAATGATTCTTTACTTGTTCAATCAGTCATGATACTTCTCTGATTAGAGTGAATCAGATTAATTTCTTACTTAAAAAATGTATGAAATCACCTAAAGAAAAAAGGATCTAGGAGACCAGAAAAAAAGAGAAACAGCCAGGCAGCTGAAAGCAGTCTGTAGAGTTTGAGAGATCAGAAGATCAGAGGAACAGTTGCTATGATAGCTGGGATTTTGCAAGGAAGAATGTGAAAAGACAGCTTTAAGAAGACTTGAGAGAGTGATGTTAGCAATGTGGCAGAATGGGAGGTTCCAGCTCTGTTTCCCTAACAGAATACAGGGTTAGGCAACCACGCACAGATGAGAATAACTTTGTGGGAGCCCCAGAGCATAGCCGAGGTCCCAGCACCCTAGTGGAGCAAAGAATCTGTGCATAAACACATTTAAAAGGATAAGAACAGTTTCACTTTGTCTGCATCACCACTCCCCCAAAGTGGCACAGCTTGATGCCAAGAGAGGCTTCCTTGACCCATGACTTCTTCCATAGGGGAAAGGGAGAATGAAGTCAGTGCTCAGCTTCCCCATCCTTGCAAAATGCTGCCTAGGAGGCCCACTTCTATCTGCCCCATCTAGAACACTGAGGGGATCTGCAAGACTAAATTGTCTGTGGACAGCTAGAAGCCAGGAGAAGGGGAGAAAGTGCAGAACAACTGGCACACAGTCTTAACAGCCGGTCATGGATCTTGTGAACCAACACATAAACTCTACCAAGCAGCCCTCCCAAGACCCCTCCAGGACGACTCACTCGAGGACTCCCCTGAACCAGCCAACACACTTCCTGAGCACCTCATGCACCTCCCCATGGATGGCACCCTATGCATCCCTATGTACAGCCTGCATGAGTTCTCACAAGCAGCACAAGGATCTCAACAGCAGGTGTGGATTTTAGCAATCATCTCAACTTCACTGGCTCGGTTGAACCACCATAATCTTGATATTTCAGGACACTGCCCTAGAGAAAATAAACAGGAGAATTTCAATACAAAATGTAGCGCTGCAGGATCAAGAGAAGATACACAATCCTAAGGCTTGTCATCTAAGAGGGAACAAGAGGAGCAGTGTGGGTATATCCATAACAAAGAGATCTAAGATACCCCCAATATCTTTAGCCAGGCTCACTGGTGAAGTAAAGACTGGAAGACATGACTGCTTCTTCAAATGCAAAGATAGCAATGCAAAGCTTCAATGAATATGAAGACTCACGGAAATATACTACCAAAGGAACAAAATAAAGCTTCAGTGGCTGACCCCAGTGAAATGTAGATCTATGAATTGCTGACAAAAATTGAAAATAATCATCTTAAGCCCAGTGATCTACAAAAGTACACAGAGAAACAACTAAATGAAATCAGGAAAACAGTACATGAACAAAATGAGAAGTTCAGCAATAAGATAGGAATCATTAAAAAAAGAACCAAACATAAATTCTCAAGCTGAGGAATAAAATGTGTGAAAATTTCAATAGAAAGCTTCAATAGTAGACTCAGTCAAGCAGAAGAAAGAATCAGCAAACTCTAGAACAGATCATTTAAAATTATCCAGTTCAAGGAACAAAAAAAAGAAATAAACTTAAGAAAACTGACAGAATTTATGGGACATTATCAAGTGAATCAATATAGGCATTACAGGAATTCTAGAAGGATCAGGGCAGAAGAAAGGAGTGGAAAGCTTATTTTTAAAAAATGGGCTGGGCGTAGTGGCTCGAGCCTGTAATCCTAGCACTTTGGGAGGCCGAGGCAGGCGGATTGCCTGAGCTCAGGAGTTCGAGACCAGCCTGGGCAACACAGTGAAACCCTGTCTCTACTAAAATACAAAAAATTAGCTGGGCATGGTGGTGTACACCTGTTGTCCCAGATACTTGGGAGGCTGAGGCAGGAGAATTGCTTGAACCCAGGAGGCAGAGGTTCCAGTAAGTCAAGATTGCGCCACTGCACTCCCAGCCTGGACGACAGAGTGAGACTCCATCTTCTCCCACCAAAGAAAAAAAAAAAAAAAGATGACAGAATATCCCCCAAATCTGGAGAGGAAAATGAATATTCATCTCTATGAGGTCCAAAGAACTCCAAATAGTTGAGCATCAAGAAGTTTTCATTGAGACACATTATGATCAGGTTTTCAAAAACCAAAGACAAACTGAGAATTTTGAAAGCAGCAAGAGAAAAGTGACATCACATAGAAGAGAACTGCCACCCACCCCATTAAGACGATAAGCAGATTCTCAGCAGGTTGGGACAGTGGGATGATATTTTCAAAGTGCTGAAAGAAAAAAACTGCAAACCAAGAATACTATACCTGGCAAAATTGTCCTTCAAAAATGAAGAAGAGATAGACTTTCTTAGACAAGCAAAGGCTGAGAGCATTTATCACAAATAGATCTGCTTTATAAGAAATATTAAAAAGAGCTCTTCAAGTTGAGACAAAAGGACACGAATCAGCACCATGAAAACATATAAAGGTATAAAATTCACAGGTAAGTTAAGTATAGAGCCAAATTCAGAATATTCTAATATTGTAATGGTGGTGCATAAATCACTTTTAACTCTAATGTAAGGTTAAAAGACAAAAATATTAAAATATGCAGTGATTTGTTAATGGTTACACAATGTAAAAAGCTGTAAATTGTGACCCTAATAACATAAAATTTGGGGGAATAAAAGTGTAGGGATTTTGTATGCAATCAAAATTAAGTTTTCAGCTGAAATAGATCATTATAACTATAATATGTTTTATGTAAACCTTATGGTAATCACAAAGAAAAAAACTAAAAGCTGGTTTTTTGAAAAGATAAACAAAATTGACAAACTTTAACCAAGTTAAGAAAGAGATGACCCAAACAAAATTATACATGAAGGAAGAGACATTACTATTGAAATTACAGAAATACAAAGGATCATAAGAGACTATGATGAACAATTATATGACAGCAAATTGGATAACCTAAAAGAAATAGATAAATTCCTAGAAATATACACCTACCAAGAATGAACCATGAAGAAAGAGAAAATATAAACAGACCAGTAATGAGAAAATAAGTTTAATCAGTAATCAAAAATTTCGAAAAAAACAAAAGTGCAAGACCAGATTGTTTCAATGTTACCAATCATTTGTAAAGAATGAATTCCCATTCTTCTCAAACTCTTCTAAAATATTAAAAATGAAGGAACACATCCAAACTCATTCAATGAGGCCAGCATTACCTTGCTATCAAAGTCAGCCAAGGACACTACAAGAAAAGGAGAGCATGGACCAATATTCCTAATTAATATAGATGCAAAAATCCTCAACAAAATCCCAGCACACTGAATTCAACTGCCCATTAAAAGAATCATACACCATGATCAAGTGGAATGGTTCAACATATGCAAATCAATCAATGTGATATATCGTATACTGCTGCAACTGCCCTGGCCAAGGGACCAAGTCCAGCAGTCTAGGCAGTTTGCGGATGGCTGACCCACCACCCCCTCCCTTCCCACCTCCCTGAAGCCACCTGAGCTGCCACCTAGAGCCACAAGACTGCTGCTGCTGCAGTGGCTCCGTCTGGATATCCAGCCCAACAGCCTTGGCAGTCTCTGGGTGCTTGACCCACCACCCCGCTCCATCACCCCTCCCTGAAACCACCTGAGCTGCTCCTGCCATGATCCCCCTAGCCCAGGGTCTCACCCTAGTGGCCTTTGCATTCTCTAGGTGCCCAGAACCACTCTAGCTGCTGCCTCCATGGGTGATTTGGTCCTGGGACACAGCACAGCTACTACATGTGTGCCTGCAAACAACTCCAAGGCCCCCCAGCACAGGGCCTTATCCCATTGCCATGTGTACCATAGGCTAATCACTGCAGCCAGGCTACTGCATGCTGTCAGCCCTGGCTCCACAGCTGTACATGCATAAGCAGTGGCCCTGTCCCCTGGCTTCTTCCCCCATTACTATGTTTGCACCCACAGCTAGCCCTTGCAGCTGCACGTGCACATACATATCCAGTGTGCCTCCCAGATGCACCCTTCTACACACATAAAGACAGCCTCTAACCCCTTTCACCAGCTTGCACTTGGCCCCTGCACTTTTGCATGTGCAATCTGCCAGCCCACCCTGCCATCTGTGCACTCATAGTTGGCCCCAGTCCCTTCCTCTTACCCCAGTTCTTCCCACCATGCATGAGATGAGCCTGCAACTGGCCTCTGCTGTCATAGATGTGCCTGCAGCCAGCCACCATAGCATAACATGTGCACACCATTGGCCCTGGCCCCTGGCCACTGGACCCAGAGGTGCAGCTGAGGAGCCTAACAGCCCTCACAGCCTCAACATAATGAAGGATAAAAATCATATGATCATCTCAGTAGATGCAGAAAAAAATTAGCAAAATTCAGTATTCTTTAATGATAAAGACTCTCAATGAATTAGGTATAGAAAGAATATGCCACATCATATATGGTAATAAAAATCATACATGATAAGCCCAAAGCTACCATTACACTCAACAGTGAAAAGCTGAAAACTTTTCCTCTAAGATCAGGAAGAAAATAAGAATGCCCACCCTCACCAATTCTATTTAACATAGTACTGGTAGTCCCAGCCAGAGCAATTAGGCAAGAAAAAGAAATAAAAGGTATTTAAATTGGAAAATAAGAAGTAAAATTGTCTTTGTTTGCTGATGACAGAATTTTATACATAGACTACACACACTGTTAGAAATAATAAATGAATTCAGTAAAGTTGAGAAATATGAAATCAACATACAAAAATCAGTTGCATAATATACACTACCAAAGACCTATCCAAAAAAAAAAAAAAACAAGAAATTAAGAAAACAATTCCATTTGCCATAGTATCAAAATGAATAAAATACTTAGGCATAGATTTAACTAAGGAGGTGAAATATCTCTACACTGAAAACTATAAAACATTGATGAAAGAAATTAAAGCCGACACAAATAAATGAAAAGATAAACCATATTCATGGATTAGAAAAATCAATATTGTTAAAATGTCTGTATTAGCCAGAGTGATCTACAAATTCAATGCAACCTCTATCAAAATTCCAATAGAATTTTTCACAGAAATATAAAAAGAATCCTAAAATTCATACAGAACCACAAAAGACCCCAAATAGCCAAAACAATCTTGAGTAAGAAGAACAAAGCTGAAACAAAATAGAGAATTCAGAATTAAGCCCACAAATATACGGCCAACTAATTTCTGACAAGGGCACCAAGAATACACAATGGGAAAAGGATAGTCTCTTTAACAAATAGTGCTGAGAAAACTGTACATCTACAAGCAAAAGAATGAAATTGGACCCTAACCTTACACTATACATAAAAATCAACTCAAAACAGATTAAAGAATTAAATGTAAGATCTAAAACCATGAAAGAAAACATAGGAAAAAGTTCCTTGACATTGGTCTTGGCAAGAATTTTTTGGCTATGATACCAAAAGTACAGGTAACAAAAGCAAAAATAAGCAAGATTACATCAAACTAAAAAGCATTTGCACAGAAAAAAAATGAAAAACATATGGATTGGGGGAAAATACTTGCAAACCATATATTGCACAAGGGGTTAACACCTAAAATATATAAGGAACTCATTCAACTGCAAATGGCCAAAAGGTACAAGGAAAGGTGCTCAACGACACTAATCATCATGAATGCAAATCAAAACCACAATGTGATATCACGTCACACCTATTACGATGGCTATGCAGTGACAGTGCACTTAAAAACAGTGATCATGCCACAGATCTCTTAAAAAAAAAAAAAAAAGACAAGAGATAACAAAAGTTGACAAGGATGTGGAGAAAAAGGAACTCTTTTATACTCTTATTGGGAATGTAAATTAGTACAGCCACTATGGAAAACAGTATGGAAGTTCCCTCCGAAATTAAAAATAAAACTCATATGATTCAGCAATTCCACTTCATATCCACTCAAAGGATATGAAATCTGTATGTCAAAGAGATACCTGCACTCCCAGGTTCATCACAACATTATTCACCATAGCCAAGCTATGGAAACAACCTAAATGTCCATCAACAGATGAATGGATAAGGACATTACAGTATAAGGCATATACTAGAATAGTATTCAGCCATAAAAAGAAGGAAATCCATGGATGGATTATGTTAACTTAATGTTCACTTAACATTATGTTAAGTGAAATAAGCCAGACACCAAAAGACAAATACTGCATGGTCTCACTTATATGTAGAATCTAAAATAGTCAAATTCATAAAAGCAGAGAGTAGAATGGTAATTGGCAGGGGCTTGTGGAAGGGAGAACTAGAGTGGTGATGGTTAAAGGGTGCGAACTTTCAGTTATGCAAGTTGAATAAGTTCTGAAGCTCTACTCTGTAGCGTAGTGCCTATAGTTAACAATATTGTGTTGCACACTTAAAATTGCTACAAGAATAGATCTTGTATTGTGTTCTTACCAAAGCAACAATGCTACTAATAACAAAGGGAATGGGAGGAAAAAATACATAGTGAAACAGAAAGAGTAAGTAATTATATCTAAATATGTTTGAAAAATCAGTATGTGTTAAAGGTGACATTTTAATTCAGTGAAAAAAAGTGTAAATTATTGGCTAGATATTTAGTGGGAAATGTTACATATCAACTTCCTTCATTTCTATAAAATAAATTCCAGATGAGTTAAGGATTAGTATGCAAGAAGAAAAAAAGTAAAGTAGAAAATTCAGTGATTTTTTAATATTAGAGTTGAGAATAATGCTAGAAAATTGGAAGGAAATGAATGATCAATTCGATTATATGTATTTTAAGAATATTGGTATAATAGGCAAACAACACACACACGTGTGCACACACACACACACACAAAGACAATTGGCAAACTGGAAAATATATTTTAAATTCACAGAATAGATAAGGGATCAAAGATAGTAATAAATAACTCATTAATCAGAGGTAAATGCTAATAGAAAATTAGGCAACAAATACAGTAAGAACTAAAAATTGCCAATAACTACATGAAAAGATCAGCGTCACTAGTAAGCAAAGAAATGCAAATTAAATAATAGGGGTATATCTTTTTATCTGTCAGATGGACACATTTCAATAATTATTTTTATCCAGAATTAATAAGAATAGAGCAAATGAATATCCACATGCTGATATAAGAAATATAAACTGATGTAACCATCAAGAAGTTCAAGTATAATATGGAGGAGGTTAATTAATATACAAATTTAAATATATCTAAGTTCAATATGTTTGTCATTTTGACCCATTTTTTTCTATTTCTAGAAATGTATCATAAGGAAATAATTGAAGTTATATATATATAGATGATTGTTACCGGTTCTTCTATAATGTAAGAAAACTGGAAACGTGTAACAGTAGGAGGTTAGTTAAATAAGTTATGAGATAGACATACAATAAAATACCATGTAGCCAATAAATCATAAGACTTAGATCTACAGTTATTAATATAGAAAGATAAAATTACGATATGGAATTCTCATTTGTGTGAATGAATATATATAAAAATACATAAAATAGATATAATTATGCAAGGACAAAACTGGAATAATATAATGAAAATGTTGATAATAGTAATTATTTTGAGGTTGTGGGATTAAAGGTGATTTTCACTTTTTTCTTATGATTTTACATGCATTCTGAATTTTTCTACAATATGACTATATTACTTTTTTTTTTTTTTTTTTTTTTTTTTTTTGAGACGGAGTCTCGCTCTGTCGCCCAGGCTGGAGTGCAGTGGCGCGATCTCGGCTCACTGCAAGCTCCGCCTCCCGGGTTACGCCATTCTCCTGCCTCAGCCTCCCGAGTAGCTGGGACTACAGGCGCCCACAACCGCGCCCGGCTAATTTTTTGTATTTTTAGTAGAGACGGGGTTTCACCGTGGTCTCGATCTCCTGACCTTGTGATCCGCCCGCCTCGGCCTCCCAAAGTGCTGAGATTACAGGCGTGAGCCACCGCGCCCGGCCTATATTACTTTTATAATTAGAGAAATAAAGCTATTTTAATTTTAAAAATTGTTTTGACATCTAAAAAGTCATGGATATATATTTTGTCCAGGTGCGGTGGCTCATGCCTATAATCCCTGCACTTTGGGAGGCCGAGGTGGGTGGATCACCTGAGGTCAGGAGTTCTAGACCAGCCTGACCAACATGATGAAACCCCGTCTCTACTAAAAGTACAAAAAATTAGCTGAGCATGGTGGTGTGCACCAGTAATCCCAGCTACTCTGGAGTGTGAGGCAGGAGAATCGGTTGAACCCAGGAGGCGGAGTTTGCAGTGAGCCGAGATCACGCCACTGCACTCCAGCCTGGGCAACAAGAGCAAAACTCCATCTCCAAAAAAAAAAAAAGTCATGGATATATTTTACAAAAAAACATAAAATTTGCATGATTCTTTCTAAAGACTGAAAAAAGAAAGACTATTTAGTTCAAGTTGTACAACAAACTTTTGGATGTATGAGAGCCTTAAGGCAGGAGCACACAGTGCAGTTTTCTTTCTGACAGTTTGTTGGAAGTCAATGGGTGCCAACCCAGTGCCAGGAACCAGGCTAAAGATGCTGCCCCTGACCTTTTTCCTGGGTATCTTGTGGAAGGTTCAGCATCTAATCACGCTAGATGAAGCCCTAGACCAATATCTACAGCTGTAGACCTAGATTATTGACCAGGTCTTGGAGCAAAAGTTGACCGCCCTGACTCTGGAGAGTATCGCTACTAACGGTTACAGGCCTGCCTGTTTTCAGAGTTCCAATCGTCCTGCAATTGTCCTGGTGACAGGATAACTCTTACCAGGATATTTTTTCTTTTGGTCAGAGTCTTAAGCATTTCTATAAATTCTGCTTTCTCCTGTTGCAGGCAATCCTGGCGGCAGAACTTGTGGCTTTACAAAATGAATAATGTCATCATTTGACCTCTGGAGACAGCTCTGGTCTCATCTAATCATGTTTGGTTGCCTTTGGTTTCCTGGAGTTTCTAAAATTTCATCAACCCAATTCTGTCTATCCGTCTATCTTGGCCATTTCCCTTGGGGCTGCTCTGATCTACCTATTTATCTATCTATCTATCTACCTATTTATCTATCTATCTATCTATCTATCTATCTATCTATCTATCTATCTATCCTTTATTCTAAACTATAGGCATGTAGCTAGGCATGAGCTATATATCCGTTTCTTATTCTGAACTATAGGCTAGCCCTATCCTCTCTCAGTTCACAGGTAAACACATATTTCAACATATTTGTATTTCCAAAGTATTTCTCCGAATTTAGCCTAGTGGAGTCAGCTACAGAAAGACAGAAGTAAAATTTACAAAAGTAAAAATTCTAGGACTGCCAACAGCCTCCATTGTTCAGTCAGTAGAGACAGTCTGCCTTTCTCTTTCTGAATTTTATCTAAAGTGTGGTAGAGATGGCCAGGGGCCCCCTAAAATCTGCTATTCCTTTCTTCTAAAGAAATAGAGTTTGAGCTGGGTACCTGTTTTCCCAGTAAGACTAGACTTTCCAGACTCACTTGCATTTAGGTGTAGTGATGTAACTAAGTTCTTGCCAATGAACTGTGGGTAGAAATGATGATTCTGTTTGCAGATATGATGCATAATTCACTGAATGTACATGAACTTGCTCTTCTTCTCCCCAGCTGAAATGTTGATATGACAGCAACCCAACTTTGACCATGCAGATGATGATAACATCTTGGAGAATGGTAAGAAGAAAGGAACCTGAGCACCTGAATGACTACATGAAGCAGTTTAGCCCTCATATCTGGACTGCCTGTCAGGAGAGCAAAATGAAGTTCTATATCTTTTAGTAGAAATATGATTGAATCTTTTTGTTACAGCAACTTAACTTTTACCCTTGCTAATATACATAGGCCATAGGTTTCTCTCAGTCCCACATCTAGCCCAGACCTGCCTGTCTCCCCTCTAGTTTGAGTCATCCCATAACAGAAACACAGGTTCAGTTGCTCACCATTTGTAGAGTCCAATTAACAAGAGTAAGATCTAGTATAAAGAAAGTAACTTTTTATTCCAAAGCTAGGTTAGGGGGAGAAATACAGGCTTCCTGCCTTAAGGGAAACACCTTGCTTCTAAGGCACAAAGCAGGGGCTTTTAAAGGCGGGACTTGGCATGAATGGCATACAGAGGAAATGGCAAGCAGGTGGGGGCCTCCATGACTTGCTTTGGTGCCACTGGGTGGTTGAACTGGCGCCTCTGCAGGCAGAACTAGGTTGTAAAGGTGGCCCTTGTCTCCAGATACTCTCCAGGTAGGAGAGATTTTCATAGTGGGCATACTATGAGTTGTAAATTGACTGTTGTCTCTAGAGGCAATCTCCTGGTGGAAGAGATTTCTGCTCTGGAGCTTCTAAGCACATGATTAGATAGCTTGCCCTGTAGGGAGTGTTTGATGAAGGGAAGGTAAAGGGTCATAATTGCATTTATAAAGAGCTAAGTAGGAAGTAGGGAACAGGGGAAAAGGAGGAAAGAGAAAAGAAGAAAAATAATTTTTAAAACATTAATTCTCTTTCTCTTAGAAAAATGGGGATACTCGGTTACAATCGCTTAGCATCCTAATCCTACTAATTTCTTACTATGTTCCCTCATAGCCCAGAGTGATATTTGCATTTTCTGTAATACCAGATCACCTTAAAACCTGCCAATAATACTTTGAGTATTTTGCATCGGTTTTCCTATCTTCCTTTTCATATCCATTTACATTGTGGCATTTTACATTGCCAGCAGTGTATGAAAGTTTCAGTTACTCCATTTCCTATCCAATACTTGGTATGATAAATCTTTTCCATTTTTGCCATTTTGGTAGGTCTGTGGATTAACTTGTGATTTTAATTTGCATTTTTCTGATGATGATTAATGATGTTGCACACTTTTTCATGTGCTTAGTGAACATTTGTATATCTTCTTTTGTGAAGTGTCTCTCCAAATCTTTTGACCATTTTAAATTGCTTATTACGAGAATTCTGTATAAAGTTGGTACAGAAGTCTATTGTCACTGATACGGTTTGTCTGTGTCCCCACACAAATCTCATCTTGAATTGTAGTTCCCATAATCCCTACATGTCATGGGAGGGACCCAGTGGGAGGTAATTGAATCATGGGGGTGCTTACCCTCATGCTTTTCTTATGACAGTGAGTTCTCACAAGATCTGATGGTTTTATAAGGCGCTTTTCCCCAACCTTTGCTCATACTTCTCCTTCCTGCCACCATTTGAAGGACATGTTTGCTTCCCCTTCCACTGTGATTGTGAGTTTCCTGAGGCCTTGCCAGCCCTGTGGAACTGTGAGTCAACTAAACCTCTTTCCTTTATAAATTACCCAGTCTCAGGCAGCTCTTTATAGCAGTGTGAGAACAGATTAGTATATTACATTGGTACTGCAGAGAGTGGGGTGCTTCTATAAAGATACCAAAAAATGTGGAAGTAAGTTTGGAACTGGGTAACAGGCTGAGGTTGGAACAGTTTGGAGGGCTCAGAAGATGATAGGAAAATGAGGAAAAGTTTGGAACTTCCTAGACACTTATTGAATGACTTTGACCAAAATGCTGATAGTGATATGGACAATGAAGTCCAGGCTGAGGTGGTCTTGGAGATGAGGAACTTTTTGGCAACCAAAATAAAGGTGATTCTTGCTATGCTTTAGCAAAGAAACTGGTAGCATTTTACCCCTGCCCTAGAGATCTGTGGAACTTTGAACCTGAGAGAGATGATTTAGTGTATCTGGTGGAAGAAATTTCTAAGTGGCAAAGCGTTCAAGAGGAAGCAGAGCATAAAAGTTTGGAAACTTTGCAACCTGACGATACAATAGAAAAGAAAAATGCATTTTCTGGGGAGAAATTCAAACCAGCTTTAGAAATTTGTATAAGCAATAAGGAGCCAAATGCTAATCAGCAAGACAATGGGGAAAATGTCTCCAGGGCATGTTAGAGACCTTCATGGCAGCCCCTCCCATCACAGGCCCATCATAGGCCCAGAGGCCTAGGAGGGAGAAATGGTTTCATGGGCTAGGCCCAGGGCCCCTCCTGCTCTGTACAGCCTCAGGATGTGATGCCCTGAGTTTCAGCTGCTTCAGCTCCAGCTGTGGCTAAAGGATGCCAAGGTACAGCTCAGGGTGTTGCTTCAGAGGGTGCAAGCCCCAGCCCTTGGTGGCTTACATGTGGTATTGGGCCTGGGGTGCACAGAAGTCAAGAGTTGAGGTTTGGGAACCTCCACCTAGATTTCAGAGGATGTATGGAAACCCCTGGCTGTCCAGGCAGAAGTATGCTGCAGGGATGGGGCTCTCATGGGGAACTTCTGCTAGGGCAGGGCAGAAGGGAAATGTGGAATTGGAGCCCCCACACAGAGTCCCCACTGAGGCAGTGGGAGCTCCTAGTGGAGCTATGAGAAGAGGACCACCATTCTCCAGACTCCAGAACCCACTGACAGCTTGCACCATGTACCTGGAAAAGCTGAAGACACTCAACGCCAGCTGTGAAAGTAACCAGGAGGGTGCTATACCCTGAAAAGCCACAGGGATGGAGCTGCCCAAGGCTGTGGGAGCCCACCTCTTGCATCGGTGTGATTTGGATGTGAGACATGGAATCAAATGAGATCATTTTGGAACTTTCAGGTTTAATGACTGCTCTGTTGGATTTTGGACTTGCATGAGTCCTGTAGTCCCTTTGTTTTGGCCTACTTATCCCATTTGGAACAGGTGTATTTACCCAATGCCTATACCCATTAGTTACTAGGAAGTAACTAACTTGTTTTTTATTTTACAGGATCATCGGTGAAAGGGACTTGCCTTGTCTCAGATGTGACTTTGGATTTGAACTTTTGAGTTAATGCTGGAATACCTTAAGACTTTGGAGGACTGTTGGAAGGGCATGATTGTTTTTGAGCTGTGAAGACTTGAGATTTGGGAGGGGCCGGGGCAGAATGGTATGGTTTGGCTGTGTCCCCACCCAAATCTCATCTTGAATTGTAGTTCCCATACTGCCCACGTGTCTTGGGAGGGACTGGGTGGGAGGTAATTGAATTATGGAGGCAGTTACCCTTATGCTGTTCTCATGATAGTGAGTGAGTTCTCACAGGATCTGATGGTTTTAGAAGGGGATTTCCCCCCGCTTTGCTCATACTTCTTCCTACACCCATGTGAAGAAGGACATGTTTGCTTCCCCTTCTGCCATGAGTGTAAGTTTCCTGAGGCCTCCCCAGCCCTCAGGAACTGTGAATCAATTAAACCTGTTTCCTTTTTAAATTACCCAGTCTTGGGCAGTTCTTTACAGCAGCATGAGAACAGACTAATACAGTCACAGATATATATTATGAATGTTTTTTCCAGTCTGTTTATCTTTTTATTTTTCTTTTTTTTTTTGTTTTTTTGTTTGTTTGTTTGTTTGTTTGTTTTATCTTTTTATTTTTCTAAAGTATCTTTCTTTAGAGGAGCAGAAATGTTTAATTTTAATTAAGTCCAATTTTATCTTTTGGGGTTAGTGCTTTTTATGGCCTAAGAAATTATGAAGATATTTTCCTATTGTGTTAGTCCATTCTCACACTGCTAATAAAGACATACGTGAGACTGGGTAATTTATAAGGGAAAGAGGCTTAATTGACTCTCAGTTCTACATGGCTGGGGAGGCCTCATAGTCATAGCGGAATGCAAATCAGGAGCAAAGTCATGTCTTACATGGTGGCAGGCCAGAGCGCATGTGCAGGGGAACTTCTTTTTATAAAACCATCAGATCTTGTGAGAGTTACTTACTTTCAAGAGAAGAGCATGGGAAAGACCCACCCCCATGATTCAGTTACCTCACACTGGGTCCCTCCCATGACATGTGGAAATTATGGGAGCTACAATTTAACATGAGATTTGGCTGCGGACACAGCCAAACCATTTCACCTATATTTTCTTCCAAAAGCTTTAAGGTTTTAGCCTGTATGTCTAGGTCTACGATACTTTATTTTTCTTTTCCTTTTTTTTTTTTTTTGAGATGGAGTCTCACTCTGTTGCCCAGGCTGGAGTACATTGGCCGATCTCAGCTCACTGCAAGCTCCGCCTCCCGGGTTTATGCCATTCTCCTGCCTCAGCCTCCCAAGTAGCTGGGACTACAGGCACCCGCCACCACACCCGGCTAGTTTTTTTGGGGGTTTTTTGTATTTTTTAGTAGAGACGGGGTTTCATCGTGTTAGCCAGGAGGGTCTCGATCTCCTGACCTCATGTGATCCACTTGTCTCGGCCTCCCAAAGTGCTGGGATTATAGGCTTGAGCCACCGTGCCCGGCTGATACTTTATTTCTTTATTTTTTTGAGATAGAGTCTTGCTCTGGCATCCAGGCTGAAGTGTAGGGTTGTGATTATAGCTCTCTGCAGTCTCAAACTATTGGGCTCAAGTGATCCTTCCACCTAAGCCTTTTAAGTAGCTAGTACTACAGGTGCATGACACCACACCTGGGTAATTTTTAACTTTTTTGTAGGGATGGGATCTCACTGTATTGGCCAGCCTGGTCTTGAACTCCTGGCCTGAAGTGATCCTCCTGCCTTGGACTCCCAAAGTTTTGGGTTTATAGGCATTAGCCATGGCACCCAGGCTATGATATATTTTGAATTAATTTTTATGTATGGTGTGAAGTAAAGGTCAAGGTTTATTTTTAGTTTGCAGAAAACAACGTTTATTTCCCCACTGAATTACCTCAGTACCTTTGTTGGAAATAAATTGACCATGCTTTTACATGTAAGTCTATTTCTAGACTCTTTGGTTCCACTGAACGATGTAACATAATGCTAATTCCACACTGATTTGATAACTGTGTTTTACACATCAGACAGTATAAGTTGTCTCACTTTGTTCTTCTCTTTGTTTTGGCTATTCTAGGACTTTTGCATTTCTGTATAATTTTAGAATAAGCTGGTCAATTTTGAGAAAAAACCATGTTGAGATTTTTATTTGAATTACATTGAATGTATATATCAATTTAGCAAGAACGGATAGTATAACAATATTGAGTATATCTCCATTTATTTAGGTCTTTATTTTTTACATGCAATGTTTTCTAGTTTTCAGTATAAAAGTCTTGCATATCTTTTGTTGAAATACTTCATAAGTATTTTGTACTTTCTGAAGTCATTGTAAATGGCACTGCTTTTTATAGTTTTAATATTAAATGCTGTGTTTAATAATTGTTCCTGGTACATAGAAACATAATTGATTTTTGTATATTGACTTTCTATCCCATGACCTTAGTAAATTTGCTTATAAGTTCCATTAGTTTTTTGGTTGTTTTTTTTTTTTTTACAGGTTCTTGGGATTTTCTACATATTCTCTCTCTTGTTTTCTGCACATAAACACAGTTTCATTTTTTGCTTTTTTTTTTTTTTTCGAGACTGAGTCTTGCTCTGTCAACCAGGATAGAGGACAGTGAATGGCGCGATCTTGGCTTACTGTAATATCCACCTCCTGGGTTCAAGCAATTCTTCTGCCTCAGCCTCCTAAGTAGCTGGGATTACAGGCATCTGCCACCACACATAGCTAATTTTTGTATTTTTAGTAGAAATAGGGTTTCACCATGTTGGCCAGGCTGGTCTCGGACTCCTGACCTCATGTGATCCACCTACCTTGGCCTCCCAAAGTGCTGGGATTACAGGCGTGAGCCACCACACTCAGCCTATTTCTTGCTTTACAATCATTACTCCATGGATTGCTTTTTCTTGCTTTATCCCACTGATGTAAACTTAAAAAGCAGAAAAGCAGTTATAAAGAATATGTCTCATATGTGTATATATATTCCTATATATATAGTCCTATATATATAGTCCTATATATATTCCTATATATAGTCCTATATATATTCTTATATATATTTTCCTATATATATTCATATATATGTTTTCCTTTTTTTCCATATACATATATTCCTTTTTTCCTGTGTGTGTGTGTATATATATATATATTCCTTTTTCCCTTTCATATAGGTGTATTTTGGCCTCTGAAAACTTGAGTCTTCTCTGAAGTATTATATGTTCCTCATCTTCATTCTCCAGAATTAGAGACATACCTCTTTCCCATTCTTCTAGTTTCTATAAGGAGGGTTTTTCTCTTAACATTTCTAGCTAGTTGGATAGGTGGGTGGAATTACTTGACTTGTGAGTTGGCTTAGAAACTGGGCATGTGTATCATAGCCCCTTCCCCCACTTAGAAAGCAGGGCAGCCTGCAGAAAATGTGTGTTTGAGTGCCCTGAGCCCTGTGGTAAGTTCAGTGTTACAGGCTCTGTCCCTGTAGGAAGAGGCTGTGGCAGTTCAGTTCTTTTTGGAATAGGTAGGTATATCTGATTACTTTGGGGTTCATTTAGTAGAGTCTATAGGCTGTCATCCTAAGTAGCATACTGTAACTTAACATTTTACAGCTCAGATCATATACTGACTGGCATTTGTTCTAATCCTTGTTTTATGCCTCAGTTTGTTTAGAACTCAGATGAAAAAGAGGGGTGGCTTTATTGGAACAAGACTCTCAAAGTCAGTACTTCCCTATTGTATTGCCCAGTATTGCCTAAGGCACCATCCTCTGTTTATCTAAAGACTTTTTCTCAATCATGGATGTACCTTAGGATAATTTGAGGGGCTTTAAAAACATACCAAGGCCCAAGGCCCTAGCCTCTCCCCAGTAAATTAAATCAAAATGTAGGGGTTAGGACCAGACATACTATTTTAAAAAAAGTTGTCTAGATTCTAATGAACAGGAAGATCTGAGAACCACCCATCTAACCCATTTAAACTATTCTGCAAGGCCTCTGTCTCTACTTTAGATCCTTGTATAGTTTCTGGGTCACCCTAATTTCCAACACTAGGACATATGAAATACTGCCTTTTTATAGTTAAGTAGAACATCCCTTCTCTTTTTATCTGATAATAAAGTCCACCACATTTCTATAGGTAAAGCTATAATCTACATCTTCAGGACTGATAAGTATAATTTAGCATCTGGGAGAATTAAAGCCACAGAGGGAATGTTAATACAGAAAGGTCATGATATTTCTGGATCAACCTGTCTTAGACCTGGATGAAAATCAGTGTTTATCATCCAGAAGAGAAAAATACCCTAATTGTTGATGGGCCTAACTGACAAAACACAATAGAGGGAGTAAAAACTGCTCAACTTGTATCACGTTTGACAGCTGAACACAGAAGCTATTCCAAAGTGGGCCTTAATGGAAATTACAGAAAGCTGTCAAGAACAAAGAGAAAAATGCCACATGCTAATGTCCAAAGACACATGCCCAAGTCCCACTGTGAGGCTCTACCAAGTGCTACTCTAATCCCTGAATTCCCTCCTACTTCGTTCCCAAAGTTCCTGCACAAACATGCCAGTTGTTAGCATTTAACAAGGCCCCAAATTAAGAATCAACTGAGAAGTAAGACAAAAGATAAGAAATCTGGAAACCAAAATATCATCTCATTCCTGGAGAAGCCAATAATGGAAAATGTGACTCAGATCTCTTGGCAAAGGGGCTTCCATATTCTGAACCTCAGAAACAGGCAGACTTACCCACCCAGTCATCAAAGGCTTCAGACCACCCCGGCTTCACCCACAGAGCAGAATCTTTATCACTAAAGTCATGGCGTGGTCAGGAGTGATTCAGAACATGAGCTCTGCAAGTTAGAGAAGAAGAGGAGAGGAAGTGACTGGTTGGCACATGATGCTCTCTCTAAACCAATGAATCGGATTGTTACTGGTTGGCACATGATGCTCTCTCTAAACCAATGAATCAGATTGTTACTTCTTCTGCTCCAGGATAGAGTTAGTGGGAGATGGGGAGAAGCAGGAGTCTTGCGGTAATGGAGCTCTTTAGGAGAAAAATCTGGAACCTCTTAATGGTAAGAAAAAAAGTGAAAGTCACACAGTGTTTAAAAAACAAAATATTGGTTGGGTGCGGTGGCTCATGCCTGTAATCCCGGCGCTTGGGGAGGCTGACGTGGGCAGATCACCTGAGGTCAGGAGTTCAAGACCAGCCTGGCCAACATGGCGAAACTCCGTCTCTACTAAAAATATAAAAATTAGCCGGGCGGGGTGGTGGGCGCCTGTAATCCCAGCTACTCGGGAGGCTGAGATAGGAGAATCGTTTGAATCCAGGAGGCAGAGGTTGCAGTGAGCCAAGATCGTGCTACTGCACTCCAGTCTGGGTGACAGAGTGAGACTCTATCTCAAAACAACAACAACAACAACAAAAACACAGAAAAACAAAACAAAACAAAAAATTAATTCCAACAGAAATAATTTTAAAATTTAAGAAAAATAAAATTTAAGTGATGGAAATAAAGGCTAAAATTAGTCATTATATATACCTAAAGAGGGGGAAAAATGGATAAAATTCCAATAAAATGACTTAAAATAAAAGATAACAGTAGATAAGCTATAAAAATAAAATATAAAATTGAAATTTAGGTAGTTAGGTAAAAGAGAACAGAGGGAAAAAATGCTGGAATCAAACTTGGAATGATTATATAACCACAACAGCAAATGGAAAATTCTAAATTCCCAGGAAGAATTTGATTGGCCTTCTCTGGTTTGGCTGCATGTCCTTGGTCCAATTAGCTGTGGCCAGTGGGGTAGGGCCACAATGTACAATGTGACTGATAGGTTCCGTCTACAGTGGGCAAAGTAGAAGTTACATGCAGGGCAGACACTACAAAAAGGTAAATATGACAGAATGATAAAGTAGTACAGAAATAGCATGGCCTTTAGAGCACAGTTCTGATATTCGTCAAGTTGCTTAACATCTCTAAGCCTCAATTTCTTCACCTGCAAATAGAAACATTATAACCTGACTTACAGTGTTAGTAGGTATATTAAACAAGAAAATATGTATAAAGTAAATGACACAGCTGCTCTGGGAATGTGCTGTCGTCTTCTTATTTTTTTCTTTTTAGACAGAGTCTCGCTCTGTTGCCCAGGCTGGAGTGCAGTAGCATGATCTCAGCTCACTGCAACCTCCACCTCCCGGGTTCAAGCAATTCTCTGCCTCAGCCTCCCAAGTAGCTGGGATTACAGGCGTGTGCCACCATGCCCAGCTAATTTTTGTATTTTTAGTAGAGACGGGGTTTCACCATCTTGAACTCCTGACCTCGTGATCCACCCGCCTTGCCCTCCCAAAGTGCTGGGATTACAGGCATAAGCCACCGCACCTGGCCTGGTGCTCTCTTCTTATGGAAGCGAACATAACAAATACTTCCTTCAGGTGGAGTGGGAGATGAAAAGCAGCTCCTAAAAGGAGCACTTCAGGCCTGAATCACTGCAAGTCCAAAGGATCCCAGGGTTCCTTGGTCCCACAGCAATCCCAGAAGTTGGAACAACTGTTGCTTGCACACCACCATGGCTGGTTAATTTTTAACTTTTTTGTAGGGATGGGATCTCACAATATTGCCCAGCCTGGTTTCAAAGTCCTGGCCTCCCAAGGAGCCTTAACATCCCAGATATTTTATTCCTAGACCCCTGCCCTTGGCTTACCTCTGAAGCAGAGAGGAATCTTTAGGTCAAAGGCCCAGTAATTCAGCATCTTAAAACACTAGTGCTTCTTTCTACTAGACCCACTTCACCGTACTTGTCCTCAATCAGTCCCCTGCCTCTATGCTCTGACATCTCTTTAATGGTCCTGCTTCTGCCCTCTGCAACTCACCTTGATTTAATATTTGTCCCCGTTAGCTCATCTCTTGTTGTTTCTCATATAAATAGGTTTTTATCCCCGCTTCCTGCTCTTCGTGCTTTCACCTTCGTCAAGTAGGATCACACTCTCCCCAATCAGCCCCTTGAGCTGAACCCTGGTGTTGCTCATCGGTCAGATCTGTAGCTAGCCCTGCTCAGTGCCGTAGGGGGGGATTTGAACAAAATCCAGTTATACACTGGGGCCAGGCATGGTCTCATAAAGACAGACACTGCGTGACTCTACTGGGACCCAATCTATTTGTCTCTATAGTAAAACGAGAAAGGAGAATTGGAGAAGGGGGTGCAAAGGTGAGGGATTGCATACCAATTTGAAGCTAAGCAGTGCCCATACTGATGGTCAAACACATCTGGCAACATATGTAGAGTTGGAAAATGTGCCCGTCAAGAGCCTATTTGGCCTGTAATCCCAGCACTTTGGGAGGCCAAGGTGGGCGGATCACCTGAGGTCAGGAGACCAGCCTGGCCAACATGGTGAAACTGCATCTCCACTAAAAATACAAAAAATTAGCCAGGTGTGGTGGTGGGCACCTGTAATCCCAGTTACTCGGGAGGCTGAGGCAGAAGAATCGTTTGAACCCAGGAGGCAGAGGTTGCAGTGAGCCAAGACTGTGCCATTGCACTCCAGCCTGGGTGACAAGATCGAAACTCCATCTCAAAAAAAAAAAAAAAAAAAGCCTATTTGTTTGAGGGACAGGAACCTCAGAAGAAAATATATCCTCAAGGAAGGGGAAGCCAGACAGACAAGCTTTATGGGAGAATAGCTAATGGTTATTCATATTAGAACTGTGATACATTCATGTCCCTACTTCTTTACCCTTTACCATGCAATGCTGAAAAACCCTCCCACTCCGATGCTGGGCCCAGCCTGTGAGATGGTAGCAGGCTGGATGTAAACAGGGACTTGAGTAAACTTTTTGACCTTTCCACCTGTGCTTTTGTTAGCTCTGCCTTCGCTTTGAGACCATGCCCAGCCTAGCCTGCTGGAGGGAGAATGTGGAGCAGAACTGATTCACCCCAGCCAACCTCCAGACCTGTGCAGCTCCAACCAACGCCAGCTATCCCCCAGTCCTGTGAATGAGGCCTGAAGAGCTACCCAGACTACATCACCAACTGCAGACTTGTGAGCTCAGTAAATATGTATTATGTTAAGTCACTGATTTGGGGGTGGCTTTTTACACAGCATTATGTGCCAATACATAATTGAAACAGTAGCACAATCTTATGAGAGAAACAGTAGCACAATCTTATTAAGGTATGGTGATATCTACCAACCGTATTCATTTTCTGGTCTAGCTTCTATCTGGACTCATACTTGAAACCTATATTAAGGATGTTTTTAAGGCAGAACCAATAGAATTATTGGTTATTAGTCTGGGGGAAATAGCAGAGGATAAGCAAACTTGCTTTGGGATCCCATCTCCAGGAAGCAATGCAGGCAGCAGGAGGGGCGTTCTGCACTTTCCAACAGAATATGGTGTTGCTTTGGTGTGTCAAAGTCTCCACTGCCTCAGGTGCAATGCCTGTGGGCACCAGTCCATGCCCAACAGAAGGGAGAGGAGGCCAGTAGCAGAGGCAATGCCAGAAGAAGTGATGTGCAAGGGTATAATGGAATTAGGAGTAGTAGAGCCGGGTGAAGGGAAGACAGTGGCTACTGCCATGTTGCAACTGGCCCAATTTTTCCCTGAGCATGTGTGAGACACTAACTGGGTGCAGACTCTGTAGAGACAACATCCTGCCCTACAGCTGAGGCCAGAAGCCAGGGAAGAAGCACTGTACATACAAACACTTTCATTTACAGTCACTGCCAGGTCATGATCCTTGTATCTCCTCCTTGGCAGGTATCTGTCAACAGACACAAGTCTCATTTCAATTCCATGTCAGTAATCCGATGTAAATTGCTGAAACTTTTTGTTGTTTTTATCATTAGTTTAATCTATAGCTCCCAATAAACTTCACTTACTATTTATTAACCAAACAAGACAGCTCAGCATATCATGAGCATTGAGAATAGTCCCGCATTTCTCATGCCCCTTGGTAAATTTCTAATGTGACATCTAGAGAATGAATGCTGATGGAGGGTGGAAAAAGGCTGCTTTGTGAATATACATGAACAAACACATAGTGGGATGTAGTATAGCAGAAAGGCAAAGACCATGGGCATGAGAGGGAGACTGGGTTAGAATCCTAGCTCTGCCACTTGATTAACTGTATGACTGTGGACGTTACTCAGTGTTATGGCATTGCCGTTCCCTTATCTGAAAAACCGGCATAAGATCTGCCTCAGAGGATTGTTAATGAGAATTAAATGGGTTTATTCAGGCAAAATGTTTGGAAGAGCACCTAGCACATAATAAGCCTACAAGAGTTAGGTATTATTATTATCATCATTATTTGGTTAAGACACTGAATGTACAACTGTTCTGGAGAAGTGGGGTGTGTGTGTGTGTGTGTGTGTGTGTGTGTGTGTGTGTGTGTGTGTGTATAGCTGGCTGGAGGGAAAGTATATTGTCGTGAATTTACTGATGTACCATGGAATCAGAAGACCGAGAAACCTGGCTTAAGTTACCTGATTTAGGTGATCAGTCTGGCTTCTGGGCATTTGTTACAAAGTCAATGAACAGCAGTGCATTTCCAAGTGACGTGGGTGAACACTTAAGTGTGCAGTGAGGTACAGCAGACAATCTGATTTCAAACTCTGCCTCTGCCACAACAGGGATGCCTCTTTTCATAGCACTTCACAGATACTGTGATTTTTAGAAAGGTTTGTAAAATCTTTGAAGGTTTGTGGTAACCCTATTTTTATCTGCGTTATTTTTCCAACGGCACGTGCTTTCTGTCTGTCACACTTTGGTAATTCTTACAATGTATTAAACTTTTTCATTACCATATAGGTTATGGTAATCTGTGATCAGTGATCTTTGATGTTACTATTCTGTTTTGGGGCGCCACTAACCATGCTTATATAAGATGGTGAACTTGACTGATCAATGTTGTGTGTGTTTTGACTGCTCCACTGCCTGGCCATCCCCCGCTCAGGCTTCCCCATTTCCTGAGATACAACAATATTGAAATTAGGCCAATTAGTAACCCTACAATGGCCTCTAAATGTTCAAGTGAAAGAAGAGTCACAGGTCTCTCACTTTAAATCAGAAGCTAGAAATGATTAAGCTTAGTGAGGAAGGCTTTTTGAAAGCCAGGGTCGGTTGAAAGCCCTCTTGCATCAGTTAGCTAAGTCGTGAATGCAAAGGAAAAGTCCTTGAAGGAAATTAAAAGTGCTGCTCCAGTGAATACACGAATGATAAGAAAGCGAAGCAGATTTCTTGCTGATATGAAGAAAGTTTGAGTGGTCTGATGAACAACCAGCTGCATTACCTGAAGCCAAAGCCTAACCCAGAGTTGAGAGCGGTGAGAAAGCTGCGTAAGAAAAGTCTGAGGCTAGCAGGGGTGGGTTCATGAAGTTTAAGAAGCCACTCCCATAACATAAACGTGCAAGGTGAAGCAGCAGGTGCTGATGGAGAAGTAAGTTACCTAGAAGATCTAGCTAAGATTATTGATGAAGTTGGATACAATAAACAACAGGTTTTCAATGTAGGCTACAGCCTTACATTGGAAGATGTCATCTGGGACTTTCCTAGTTAGAGAAGTCAATCTCTGGCTTCAAAGCTTCTAAGGATGGATTAACTTACCTGTTAGGCATTAATACAGCTTAAGTTGAAGCCAATGCGCACTGACCATTCCAAAAATTTTAGGGTCCTTAAGAATGATGCTAAATCTGCTCTGCTTGTGCTCTATAAATGGAACAAAGTCTGGATGACAGTATATCTGTGTATAGCATGGCTTTCTAAATATTTTAAGCCTACTGTTGAGATCTCCTGTTCAGAGAAAAAGATTCCTTTCACAATATTTCTGCTAACAATGCACCTCGTCATCCAGGAGCTCTGATAGAGATATGCAAAGAGATGAATGTTGTTTTCACACCTACTAAAATAACATCCATTCTTCAGCCCACAGATTAAGAAGTAATTTCTATTTTCAAGTCTATTACTCAAGAAATACATCTTGTAAGGCTACAGCTACCATAGATAGTGATTCTGTTGATGGATCTGGGCAAAGTAAAGTGAAAATCTTCTGGAAAGGACTCAGTATTCTAGATACCTTTAAGAACATTTGTGATTCATGGGACGAAGTCAAAATAACAACATTAACAGGAGTTTAGAAGAAGTGGATTTCAACCCTCTTGGATGACTTTGAAGGGTTTAAGACTTCGGTGGAGAAAGTAATTGCAGATGTGGTGGAAATAACAGGTGAACTAGAAGTGGAGACTGAAGATGTGACTGAATTCCTGCAACCTCATAAAAAAGCTTGAACAGATGAGGAATTGCTTCTTACAGATGAACAGAGAAAGTGATTTCTTGAGATAGAATCTACTCTTGGTGAAGATGCTGTGAACATTATTGTAATGGCAACAAAGGATTTAGAATATTATGTACACTTAATCGATAAAGCAGTGGTAGGATGAGAGGACTGACTCAAATTTTGTAAGAAGTTGTATGTAAAATGCTGTCAACATTGCATGTGACAGAGAAATCCTTTGTGAAAGGAAGAGTCAACCCATACAGCAAACTTCAGTGTTGTCTTATTTTAAGAAATTGCCAGACACTCCAACCTTCAGCAACCCCACCCTGATCAGTCAGTGGCCATCAATATCAAGACCTTCCAGCAGCACAAATATTACCACTTGCTGAGGGGTCAGATAATCATTAGCATTTTTTAGTAGTAAAGTATTTTTAAATTAAGGTGTGTGTTTTGGTTTTTTAAGACATATGCTTCTACACATTTAATAGACTACAGCATAGTGTAAACACAACTCTTCTTCTTTTTAAGTTCCAGGGTACATGTGCAGGATGTGCAAGTTTGTTACATAGGTAATGTGTGCCACTATGATTTGCTGCACCTATCAACCCATCACCTAGGTATTAAGCACGACACACATTAGCTATTTTTCCTGATGCTCTCCCTCCTCCCCTCCCCCAGCAACAGGCCCCAGTATGTGTTGTTCGCCTCCTGTGTCTATGTGTAAACACAACTTTTCTATACACTGGGAAACCCCCAAAATTTGTGTGACTTGTTTTACTGCAATATTTGCTTTATTGCAGTAAGTAGCCTGGAACAGAACCTGCAATATCTCTGAGGTGTGCCTGTATGTGGTCGTTTGATCCTAGGTAAGTCAGTCAATGAGCCTCCTTCTTTTCAAATGGGAAATAATACCTGCCCCTTCCCATAATAGGACTGTAGACTCCAGTGGGCCAAAGCATGTGACAAGTGGGTACTGTAGGCAAGGCCAGGCACTGGTTCACTGAGCCTAAGAGGATGTTATTGGGGACTCAACCAACTCTTGACCATACTACTTCCTGAGCATCCATAACACAACTTGCTCAAAAAACCTATCCAAAATGTGGCAGCAGCAGAAGCTTGATTTGGGGTCTTCCATAAATAAACTTGAAGGTAGGCAGAAGGGCTTTCCATCCCCCAACTGGAAGGAGGATGAGTGTCATGTTTGAATCAGGTGGAAAGTGAAGGCTCCCATCAGGAGGCATCATCTAAGCATCCGCGCTGTGACACTTTGGTTGGCCATGGGGTGTCAGTTTGCAGCTGGAAGACTTAAAAATCAACAATTCAACTTAAAAATAACCAAGGCCTTTTGCCAACACAGTGTGTCATGTTTATTGGGCTATTCACAGGTAAGCTTAAAATACAATGAAGAAAAAAGACCAGATGTCATCAGGAATGTCGAGAAACAAAATATTTAGCATTTCTTAGTTTCAAATGTTACCATTTCATTGCAGCTGAGGAATACAGGCCATTCATTGACATAACTGCAATGGGTGAGACTTATTTTTAGTAACAGGAAGCGTATACGTTTAACCAATGACTTTTAGCACAAGAAGCAAAAAAGAAAACAATATTTTCATGTAGCAAAGACAAGAAAATCATTTATACAAACTAAAGTGATACAAAATACATTATAAAGAGAACACACATACAAAAGTCATTAAGTTGGTCAAATAGCAAAGGATGTCACAGAACACCACACTGAGAGCACATTGGTGTGAATTCATTTCAGTTATGAAAGTATGTCCAGAGTGCGTTACACATTTACTGAGGTAAAGGCACGATCACTTCAACATAATTAATGGGGAAGAATCCGGATTCCCCGTGTATCATTCCTTCATACCAGTTTTCATCTATTTGATTGGTTAATGTAATGATGTCCCCTTCTTTAAATCCTAATTCTCCTTGGTTTTCTGGCTCAAAGTCATAGAGACCACGACAGCAGGGCTGGTCCATGGGAATGTTAGAACCTGTCCGCATGATATGGAGACAAAAAGTACAAGTTAACATGATAGATTATCCATGGGAAATTGGAAATGTGGAAAAACTTAGACAGACCCTTAACAGCAGGCCCTGCTTCCTTCCCACAAAAAGGCCAGCTCCACCCAGCTCACGGGTGCTGTTTGTGGTCTCTGGCTGCCTCAGCTCTCCCAGTTGCCTGCGCTGACCCCATAAGCCCAGTGTCTGTCTTTTCAATACTCCCAGGCAGAGAAGTCATGCCCAGCCCATCTCCCAAAAGCAGTCACTCAGCTCCAACTGAAGTCCTAAGGGAGGGACAGAGGAATCACAAGGCCCACCTCCTTCTCTCTGGGAGCTTACAGTTTCTTTGTGGGGATTGGAAAATACATGAGAAACTTTTATTAATCTGTTTTTGAGACAGAGTGTTGCTCTGTCGCCCAGGTTGGAGTGCAATGGTGTGATCCTGGCTTACTGTAACCTCTGGCTCCCAGGTTCAAGCAATTCTTGTGCCTTAGCCTCCCAAGCAGCTGGGACTACAGGTGTGCTCCACCACGCCTGGCTAATTTTTATATTTTTAGTACAGGTGGGGTTTCACCATATTGGACAGGCTGGTCTCGAACTCCTGGCCTTAAGTGATCTGCTCACCTCGACCTCCCAAAGTATTGGGATTACAGGCGTGATCCACTGTGCATGGCCAAAATACTTTTAGAGAACAAATATGAAGTGTATATCACTCATGGTTCAGGAGCTCTGGGGAGAGGGTAGCAGGGAAGACCTTGGTGGTCAGCAAGATCTTCCTAGTGCATGGGCAGGATGAGGGCTGGGAGGAGAGAAACCAGGACAAGAAAGGCAAGAATATTTACAGACAAGAATATTTACTGACGTCTATTCCCAGAATAACATCAAAAACAATTTTTTTCAAAACAAAAGCATGCTAATTGTAAAGAAAAAATACATGTATGCAAAATGGAGAAAGAAAAATCAAAGCTGTAACCCATTACCCCAGAGATAACTGGGCTAGCTTTCAGATTCCAGATGTCTTCATGATTACATTTGTGCATATATTTACATATAGTTGTTTTCATAAAAGATTCTTCTTGTACCCACTAGAGTGAATATATTCCAATTTTACTTTTAGTTACTGACTAGCTGTCAACTCTAACAATGTAACATTTCTTCAACTAGTCTCCTGTTGTTGGACATTTATGGTTCTTCCTTCTTTTCCTTCCTTCTCTTCTTTTCATCTCTTCTTTTCCTTCCTTCCTTCCTTCCTTCCTTCCTTCCTTCCTTCCTTCTTTCCTTCCTTCTCCCTCCCTGTTTTTCTCGACTTCTCTTCCTTTTGCTTCATTTCTTTCTCTTGTCTCTTTTATTCCCCCTTGGCTTTTATAGACAATTCTTTGGGGAAAAAAAAAAAAAAAAGCTTACACATAAATACCCACAAATGTGCACAACTAGTTCCTGAGGATAAATTCCAAGAAAAGGATTTCATGGTCATAGAACATGAATTTGTTCTAAAATATCTGACATTTAGTGTCAATTTATTTTTCTATTAGGGTTGGTGCAAAAGCAATCACAGTTTTTGCCATTACTTTCCATGGCAAAACCCATAATTACTTTTGCACCGACCTGATATCACTATTTTTCTTAAAATGTTTAGAAGTCCCTTTATACTACACATATTTACCCTTTATCTGTCATTTCTGGTACAAACATTATTCCCAACTTATCATCTCTTCTTTTTTTTTTTTTTTTTTCTCATTTTGTTTTTGAAGTTTGTGCTGGCAGTAGGGCAGAGAAGGGTTTCTGTTTTGTTGTGGCATGAATGCACAAATTTAAGAGTATAAACAGTCAAACTGATCACACTTTCTATTCATGGTTTATTCTCCACAGTTCTATATAAATACTCAACTAAATTTTATTCTAGTATTTTTATTTATTTATTTTTCATGTCAGAACTTTTACTTTTATAATCCGTTTGGATTTTGGCAAAAAGAGGTAAATATCTATTATATTTAATAATGCTTATGCAGTTATACCAACATAATTAAATAATCTATATTTTCTCCAGTGATTTCAAGTATTGCCTTTATCTTTATCACATATTTAATTATCATGGGACTTAGATCTATTTTTGGATTTTCTATTTTGTCCCACTGACTCATTTTGGTAACAGTACCATATCGTTTTAAATACTGTAGCTTTATAATAAATGTTAATAGGCCAGGTGTGGTAGCTCAATACCTGTAATCCCAGCACTTTGGGAGGCCAAGGTGGGCAGTTCACTTGAGGCCAGGAGTTTGAGACCAGCCTGGCCAACATGGTGAAACCCCATCTCTAAAAATACAAAAGTTAGTCAGGTGTGGTCGCACATGTCTGTAATCCCAGCTACTCAGGAGGCTGAGGCGGGAGGATCACTTGAACCTGGGAGGTGGAGGTTGCAGTGAGCCAAGATCACACCACTACACTCCAGCCTGGGTGACAGAGTGAGACTCCATTTCAAAAATAAAAATAAATAAATAAATAAAATGTTAATAACTAGTAAAACTAGTTCATAGTCATTACTCTTCTATTTCAATATTTCCTTGCTATTCTCATGAATTCATTTAACTAGGTATATTTTAGTATTAATGTGACACGTTTCTCTCACAAAAATCTCACTTCAGTTTTGACTGGTTCATATTTTTTTTCTTTGAGTATTAATAAGATTAATCTTAGGAGTTTATTTTCTTAATAAATGACTTTTGCCATCGTATTTGATGATTTCCATTTTTATTTCCTTTTTCTGTTATAAGACATTTTCCTCCCTCTAGACTTCAAGTGAGAATTGAAGCAAGTTCTGCCAGAAATTATGTTCTTTCCCCACCGAAGGTATGGGGTATTTCTATGGCTGTCCAAATGAGATGCCCCTTTGTCCTGGGGAGAGGTAGAGAGGTGACAGCATTGTGGGAGGAGGAAGAGAAGGATTGGGGCAGTGGAGATTCCTGGTGTGAGAAGGATTATAATATGTTTGTTTAGACAGCTTGAAATTCACAGAGTAGCGCCTGTTTCTTTAAGGAACAGGGCACTCTAAGGAGCCTTCATCAGCGAAGTTCCACAGGTTGTACCAAGGTGGCTTCCTGTTGCCTTCCTGTGGCAGTGGTTCTCAACTTGGTGGCACACTAAACAGCCCACTGCCCAGGGTGAACCCCAAACCAATGAAATCAGAAGCTCCGGCATCAGTATTGTTTGTTTCTCAGGTCCTTCCAATGTCCAGGGGAGGTTGACAACTACCAGTGAAATGATCCTCCCCCCTCCTTCCCCCAGGGAAGCGTTAAAGGTTAAAGAGACTCAGCTGGCGAGAAAAGGGAAGCGGGTAATGGTAGGGGAGCTCTTCTTCCTCTTCAGGGAGGCAGCTCCTGTCCCGGGTGATGACTTTGAAACTCTGGACCCACCTGCAATATAACCTCTACGATCTACATGATGTTTCTCGCCTCTGGATGGCTCCTTCCATGACAGACCCCACCCCTCCCTAAGTCTGTGTATTCCTCTTGTCATAATGATGAAAGGTAGGGGGTAGAAGGCTGTAAATATCGGGGTTTAGTTCACTATTTTGAATTTGAACAGAACAACATTCAACGATTTCAAACAAAGCATAGGGGAATAGAGGGCTTACAATACAGAACTTTTCATTTTCCTTGGGTCATGGAGTACATATATGGGTGGATAGGCAGGAGCTGAGCACTGAAAAGGGCAACCTGAGCCGTGAGTCAAAGTCTACTTTATTAATGTATACTGTTTTAATGTGGATTATAAAAATAATTCTTATTCTTTTAGCATTTCTCCCACTACTAGTTTTTAACAGTCAGGTACTAGTTTTTAACAGAGTCAGGTACTAGCTTTTACCAGTCAGATGCCAAACCACATGGTAGTCTTGGGAAACATTTCCTTGAACACAGAATGTTAATGCTAGAATGGAATCTGGCAGTCCTCCATGAGTCCTCCCCTTTTCAAATAGAAGCCATCAATGCCTCTGAGAAGTCACAATGGCCTGGCCCCAGGGCTACTGGCTGAGCCAGAAACAGGAGGGCTCCAGACCCCAGGCCATCACCTACCTTGCTCCATGTCACCTCCTACATGATACTACTAAGGGTTGCCAAGACATTTCATAGGCTGATACACTGACTACAGGGCTAATGATTGATTGATTGATTGATAGATAGATACTTTTATATATTTCCCTCCTATTTACTCTATAAGCCACCTGTAATGACCAAAATGCTTAGTGGCAGGCATACACTTGTCCAAGTGTATGTACCACCTCCATGTGTAAACCAGGCCACCACCTCCATGTGTAAACCTGTTCTTGCTGCACACACACACAGAACAAATCATGGAAAAGCTGCATTACTCACTTCTCATGTCATTCATTCTTGGCAAGGAACCACTGCCACATTGCCCACTTTGATATTCTGAGAGCTGGAAAGAGACCAGCACTCCTATCACACTCCATCAGCACCTAAACCCAAGACAGGGCATCTCTCCAGAGACCACTGAGTAGAAAGACCCTGTTCGAGAGCCCCCTGACTCACGCAGTGCAAGTGCACCTGGCCCACCAGCCACCACTGGGCTGCCTAAAACACTAAGAGCAATTGGCACTTGCTAAGTAGGCACTTGGTAAATCCACCCCAACCAGAGCTCAGACTGGCTGCCCTGAATTACACAATGCAGCCAGATGATATTCTGAAGTATCAATGCCTTTTTCATTCTGGGTCATTTCTGTTGCTTGGGGCCCTCAACCCAAGGAGCTGGGGCTTGCCTCTTTTACTTGAGGAGGAGGGTAGAACCCAGACATGAACAAAGCAGTCAATGTTTAGCTTTTAAGTTCCCAAATAAAACCATTTCAGTTGTGACACATTGTGAAAGCCAAGGCTTTTAGGCTTTCATGCTAGAGCCAGGTAGGCTTTTATAAGATTTAAGAGCGAGAGCGATAGAGAGAGAGAGGGAGAGAGAGAGAGAAACTCCTGGGTTCCAAGGAACTAGAGTTTGAAGAACTCAGAGCCTAGCATTTTGATTACAAGCCATGGAGAAGGAGGAGCTGTTTCCTGCCATCCAGAGAAGAGATACAAGCTCTTCCTGGAGGCAAGGAAGTAGGGAAGGGGCCTGGAGTAAGAAGAGGATGAGCAAGAAAATTGAAATGCTCCTTGGATGCCACCCTGGGGAAGGGGGTCTTAGACTCCACTTTCCACAGAAATTCTGGGAGAAGGCAGCTATCAAAGTTCTCTGGACTAACACGGGGGCTGCAGCCCAGTGGAAACCATGTGGTGTCACTAAGTAGAGATGGGGCCTGAAGGCTGGTGGCTCCCTGTGAACTGTGAACAAATTCCCTCAAGTTCCCAGCAGGAATGCTGAGGGGTCACTGAGGCCAGAGACAGCCTGGGGGCAGTGACACAGGGTTCCAAATGCAGAGATTCAGCAACCCAGAGAAGAAGGCCTGGGCCACAGATGTCAGCAGGTCCTGACCCAGGCCCAAGGCCTCCTGTGACGAGTCACCTCAGCTGTGGAAGCGAGCTTCCCTACCTGACACCATGACGTTCTGTAAACTCCCCACACATCCAGGCAACATCTTAGGACTGGATCAGTGGGAGGAGAGAACCTTCAAGAAAAACCAACAGCCCTGATAGGGAATTTCTACTCTGAATTGACTGTTTAAATCCGGAATCGCCTAAGTCATAAATGGATAGTCTATGCTTTCTATTGGAAGAGACTGAGCTACCTTGAAATGGCAAGGTTGTGCTTTTTTCCACCATTAGAAGAAATGGAAAAAAGATTTTAAAACTTTTTTTTTTTTTTTGGTCAACAGCAGAAATGGAAAAAAGATTAAGTTGTTTCCGCCATTGGTCTACATAGAGGCTTGCAAGCAAGTTCAGTTCAGCTAAAGAGAAATTAAGTTGCTGCCCGCCTGAGTGACAGTGTGTGAATTTTCCCTTGACACAAAAGTCACCACGGATGGAGCCCCAGAGTCCAGGCAGAATGGGCTGGATTTCCTCAATGGAGGCTTTCCAACTCTGTTAGATATGAGCCTCTCCAAGAGAGCTGAATGCCTGGTTTCCCACCATCAGAAGCCAGCACCTCAGCTGAAAACATCTCGTAAGAAAAGACTGGTCCTAACCAGTGTCCCATCTTTGTTGACAACCCCCTCCCGTTTCCCCTGTGGTCCTGCAACTGGCAGTTCCTCATCTACCTCCACCTCCTTGCTCTCTCGCATTCAGTAGCTGGCACCTGGAATCACTGGGCATAGTTGCACAGGAGCTCCCAGCTGGCTGCTGTGGATCTGGGTGCCCTTGAACAGGCGGCTGAAACCCCTGACTCTGGGCCGTCCAGTGAGACGGCTTCAGCCAGGGTTGCCCTCCCCAAGTGGCCCTGTGTTTATTTTCTCTTACTCCTGAGACCTGACTTCAACCAAACGTGACAGCCAAGGTGGGAAAACACAGTCTTCCTTGTTAAAGTATTGAAACAAAGATTATTTTAACAGAGAAAAGGGAGTGTCCCTGTTAAATATTTATTATTCAAGCTCTGTTCCACACCATTAGGAAAGAGAGAGAGAGAGAGAGACCCTACCCCAAGAGTTTAAGATGGCTGGTCAGTAAGTACTGTATCAGTAACACAGGAGGAGGTAGGAAAACCACGTTCCCCCTGAAATAAACTGAACTTCCCTCTTGGCATTAATATGGTTCAGTCCCTCTTATTTTAACAGCAGGAAAATTATTTGCAGTTCCCCTCCCCCAACTCCACTAATTTTATATATATATATATATGTATACACACACACACACATATATATACACACACATATATATATATACACATATATATATTTTGGCTAAAGTCTCTGCTGCTGCAAAGGGTTACTTGCATATGCAGAAATGCTGAGCACATTTTATTAAGGTAGAGGCAGTCCAGTCTACAATTCCTCAGCCCCACTCAGCTACAGGGATGAAATAATAACTCCCAGGTGTTAGTGTTTACCATGTGCCAGGACAATATTCTAAGTGCCTCAGAGATATTAGTGGATTTATGGATTTAATTCCCAGAGAAATTCTATGAGTAGGTACCACTATTTCCCCCAATATGAGGGATGGAGAAATTGAGGCATACAAATTTAACACAATTAAGCCACAGCACTGAGACTTGACCGCAGGCCAGGTCGAGAGTCCGTGTTCTTGATCGCTATGCCATATACCGCTCTGAAAATGGTTAGTTTGTGGTTTTATCCCTACTCCTTTTCTTCCTGTTTTCCTTTTTTTTTTTGAGACTGTCTTGCTCTGTCCCTCAAGCTGCAGTACAGTGCCCTGCTATCGGCCTGCAGCCTTGACCTCCTGGGCTCAAGCAATCCTTCCGCCTTAGCCTCCTAAGTACCTGGGACTACAGGCACCATCATGCCCGGATAATTTTGGTATTTTCTATAGAGGTGGGGTCTCACTATGTTGCCCAGGCTGGTCTCAAACTCCAGGGCTTAAGTGATCCTCCTGCTTTGGCCTCCTGCTTTGGCCTGGAATTACAGGCATGAGCTACCATGCCCGGCCTTCTCCCACACCATTTCTGAGCCAACTCCAGCCAATGGGGTGGCCCATCAGCTGGGCTTGGAATGAGCCTTTGGGTCCTCAGTTTGGCATACCTCAGGATGCTCCCAGGCCTTAGAAGGATCTCTAAGAGCATTATCTACCTAAATCCTACCCAGATCCCCAGGAAGGTCTGTCCATGTCCCACCTAGCCTTGCCTGGCACACCTGAAAGATAACTTCCGGGCACTTAGTCTCTATCCTGTCTTCTTCAGCCTGAGTTCCAGCTTCAAAGTGAGCAGCTCAGGCTTCAGTTAAAAATAGTGCCCACTCCAGGTGGTGAATTAGACACCAGAGTAGAGATGGCATCAGAAGGGACTGGCATGTCTGCAGCCTGGCCTTCTCATCTTCTCTCTCTCTCCCATATGCCAGGATCTGGAAGCCTGTTCTCCAGGGCTCCATCTCTAACCCTGACTTTAAGGGAGGTGAAGGTGGAAGGACTGGTCAGTGGTGAAAGGGGCGTCCTTTTCTCTGTTGCACTAAAAATCACATTTCTTTTGTGGAACTTGGGTTCTTTTCAGACCACCGAAGGAGCCCACTGTGCTCACTCCTTTGCTGGCCTTGACTGTGGGGACTTCGTGATCTGGAAGCATTCAGTCAGAGCATCCCCACTGAAAGGCAAACTATGACCCACCCCCACAGCTATTTTGAGGGGCAAAGGGGATGGAGAGAGAAGTAATTCACACAATGCTGTCAACATAAGTCGCTGTTGGGGTACAAGGTATGGAGTCTCCCAGAAGCTACTGACCTGAGAAGGGCTCTTTGTCTTTTAGTAAATCCCCCAGACTGTTGTGTCTTTTGAGTGTTTTTGTTCCTGCTTTTTATAGTTTTTCTCTTGCCTCCCTTGTAGTCTGGCTGCGACCTGTCACTTTTTCCTGCCGTCAATGGCCTTCCCGAAGCAGTCCCTTGGGCCTTCCTAATCTGCTGGTTCCAGTCTGCTGTAGGCTGGGAAATCAGATAACCGATTATATAACATTAACAGTGCTGCATTGTGGGCTCTTACTCTGTACCGAGTCCCTTGCCCAGTACCCCTAATTCACAAGATCCAATTTAATCCTTAGAATAATCCTGTGAGATACTAATGAGAATCCGCATTCGTTAGATGACGAAATTGAGACCCAAAGGTATGAACTGAGACAGGATTCGGGCTTCCCTCTGACTCCAAAGCCCACTTTGCAGTAAGGCAGGTAACACCCCTTTGGGCTGGGTGGGCTCATATTCTGCTCACTTCCTGGCCTGAAGTCAGGAAATCCAAACGTGTTCCCTTATTACTTACACCAGTTGTAGAGCAGCTGAGGAACAGACAGGAAGGTGGGGGGAGTCCACACCCCAGTCAGGAATGGGACCCCAAGGATCCTGGAAGCTTCGGTTCCAGAACCCAGGTGACCTTGAGGTTTGACTGTACCTGCGCCATCCGACTAGAGAGTTCATCTCCTACCATGGTGGGGTAGAAACCTGATTTGGAACTTTCAGGTTTATTTCTGGTTCCAATTCATTTTCAAACTCTCACCGAGTGTTTGAAAGCATGGAGCCAGGAGCATGGAGCCAGGCACCATGCTCAATCTGTGAGATACCATCTCCTCTGAGTTCAAACAAGCATATCTGATTCAAACTCCCTTCAAAAAGTTTCTTTTTTCCCATTTATAATCTCAAATTGTTATGGCAGAATTCGTTTGAAGCACATACTTTCTCGCTATCTAACCCAGACACAACACTGGTGTCCAATGCTGATAGATACCACAGACACTATCTAATTCAACATCTCTAGCATATTGTTTTTCTCCATGGGTAAGAGCGCACTGGACAGAAGCTTCAGATCTCTGCATCTTTGCTGTGGATTAGGTCATCTTTGGGTCCTGATTTCCTTATCTGGAAATTTTAAGTGTTGGTCTATGATGGTTAAGTTGTACATTACCAAGTAAAATCTAGTAAAAGTCTATGAACTGTCTTTCTAGAAATAACAGCCCTGTATTTATCCACAGGAGATGTGATTTATTGAAATTACTTGTCAATGGAACTCAAGCTTAACCATTAAAATCTGTAAAAATAAGCATGTGTGCTTTATGTTAAGCTTAATGCCAATCTTCCTCAATTTACTCGAGTTATATTAGATGGGTTTAATTAATAAAGTTGTGCCCTCCTCCACCTTACAAAACCATGACTTGTCTACTGAGATGACGTTTGCAGATAAATATCAAAACCTGCGGCCCATTTATTTATCAAAATAAACTTTCTGGCAGGTGACCCCTCTATTGCAACCAGATCCAATGTGTGTGGTTTGCTTTTGTTGCTGTTGTTGTTGTTGTTTGTATTATTATTATTATTATTTTGCCACTCTGAGTTCTGGAAAACGAAAATGCAAACAGCAGCCTTCATTAGAGTTGGCTTTCTGGCCACTGGCATAGTGATCAGCTTGCAGATGATACCTTGTCTGGCCTGCTCCTTGCTTTTTCACAATGTGGATTAGTTGCCAACATCTAAAAGTCAGGAGATGTCACATAAACATAGGGTTTCTGGCTAATCTTGAAAAATCAGAAAGGCTAGCTATGATGGGCCCACATTCTCAGGCAAGGGGCACTTGTCGTAGACTATTGGCCGTCCCCTTCAGAAAGAACAAGTGTTTTCTAGTTGTTGAAGGACACACCTCTCTCTGTCATGATCCTGACTTGGAAGCTTAGAGTCAGCCATTTATCACCAGCCTTGCACTACCTTCTTACACTTTTCCTATGTCTCTCATTCCTATAATCTGGCATTCAAGTTTGCACTTGCAGCCACATCCACTGGACAACTCTAAGGGGTGTCATTCATATGGGTTCAGAGTCCCCTGGATGGTGCAACACCATTGTTGCCTGGTTTGTAATCCCAGGAAACAACTGACTTCTACTGTATTTTTTAAAGCAAGTACATAAATTAATATTTAGATGATGGTATTTTACATTTTAGCTTACAGATCAAATGTATCATTATAAAGTATATGTTAAGATTTTAAAATATGCAGCATCGGAGATCATTTCAGCAAAGTCAAAATTCCCACAACTAAGTCGGAATTTATGTCTTATGGCTTTTCAAAACTCTTTTTACAGGCTATTTAGAATAATTGCAGAAAATCATTCCCTG